>NC_051072.1:12753479-13053479 GCF_004664715.2 Peromyscus leucopus | reverse complement strand
CCTCAACTGATCCCGTTTCCTTAGACTGGAAGCCTCTGTGTCCTCATCCGAATGGATCTCAGCTGAACTGCTGCTCCAAAGCCTAAAAGCTTAATCAGGCTCTAGTTCCTGGTTTTCATGCCTTATATACCTTTCTGCTTTCTGCCATTACTTCCTGGAGTTTAAGGCGTGAGTCACCATGCCTGGCTGTTTCCAGTGTGGCTTTGAACTTACAGAGATCCGAATGGATCTCTGCCTCCAGAAGGTCAGGATTAAAGGTGTGTGTGCCACCATTTTCTGGTCTCTACGGCTATCTAGTGGCTGTTCTGTTCTCTGACCCCAGATAAATTTATTAGGGTGCACAATATATTGGGGAACACAATATCACAACATTACAACCTTGCAGATCTCTCTCATATTCATCTTTGTAGAATGAATGGATAAATAAATAAATTACAAAATTTTGGTCTCCATCAATACCTGATTCTCAGTTTAGGTGATCATTTCAATCCTGCCTCCAGCACTAGAATTTTAACACATTTTGTTAAACTAAATCTGGGTATCCATCTTTTTTTGGCAGTAATTTGTATTTGTTTAACTCTACAATAGATATAAAAAGAAATCATTGATTTTTCACTTCTTCAGACATGTCTGTGTTTGAAGAAAGAAACGACAACTTCCAAGATATTTAAATTTCAAGCCAGTAATTCAAATTTCCGTCTTTTTTCCTCTTCAAAGTGAATAAGTGCTGGCTGAATTTGTGTTTTAGGGTCAAGATACAGACTTATAGGGGTAGATCATTATGCTGCATGCATATTCATAAGTTTAAGGGCTCTGTATCATTAGTGAACTCTCTGACTTTCATTTCAAGCTTGCTTAAAAATCGTTAAAATTCTTTGTGTTTTAAAAATAAAAACTTTCAATCCCCAGGGGAGTCTTTGCCCTGGAGGAGATGGGAATGGGAGGTGGGCTGGGGGGAAGGTGAGGTGGGGAGGAGGACAAGGGAATCTGGGGCTGATATGTAAAATTAAATTAAATTATAAAATAAAAAATACAACATTAAAAATTTCAATCACTTCATAATTTCTTCACAGTCATTTTGTTATTGTTGTTAAACACTGTTCCAGTTAAAATTGAAACTAAAATAAAATCTCTGGCTAATGATACAGTCTTTTATGGAAAGTGTAAAAAAATAAATAAAATATTTAAAAAAATATTAATAAAAATAAAAATTCAGATTTCACTGTCTTCTAAATGTTGTAAATAATAAACTATAAATTCCTTTAGCCCATTGGACCTTCTTCCTTTTTGAGATTATCAACCATATGTTATTATTATTATTATTATTACTATTATTATATAATGTATATATATTTAAATTTCTACAAATTATTGTGAATCATATTGAGAAGATAACAAACTGAAATTTAAAACTTGTACATTATAAAACATGAGAAATATGAGTTTTTGGGCTTTTTTTTTTTTTGGTTTTTTGAGACAGGGTTTCTCTGTGAAGCTTTATGCCTTTCCTGGAACTTACTTGGTAGCCCAGGTTGGATTCGAACTCACAGAGATCTGCCTAGCTCTGCCTCCCAAGTGCTGGAATTAAAGGTGTGTGCCACCACCGCCTGGTTGAAATATGAGATTTACATGTCTATAATTCTAGACAATATCAATTCATGTGAGTTCAAATACAGATTCTATTGAATGAAACACCAATACTTCAAGGCCTTTGGCTCAGCTGACATGTTTCTTAAGCAGGAATAGACTCTCCAAGAAAATAAATTTATTAGGTTAGAAAGAAAAGTTACACAGTCAGGTATAATGTATAGAAAGAGTCTAAATTGGAGGTCTCCATCAATTCTCTTCCCTCAATGCTCAGGGAATCTGGCAGTAAAGAAGTCAGAATGAGCTAGAGAAGATAGAGGATTATGGTGATATTTTATTTGTGCTGAAATGTGATTTTATTTGTATGTTAATAAATAAAGTTACCTGGAGGTCAGAGCTAATAGTAAGCCATTGCAGAAGTCTGGCAGTAGTAGCACACACCCTTAATCTGGATCACATGACAGGCAGATCTTTGTGTGTTCAAGGACACCACCAGCACGAAGACACATGCCTTTAATCTCAATACCAACCATAGAAGACCTGAAGGTCTGTATAGACAGGCAGTGATGAGGAGGTCATGTGGTTGGGTTTACAACCAATGAGAAGGCAGAACAGAAAGTCAATAAAAAGACAGATACACAGGAAGTAGGTCTCTTACTCAGGGGAAGGAAGGTAGCAGCCACAGGTGATAAGAAGGTGGTTTTAGTCTCAACTCTTAGCTATTGCTCTGACCTCTTTTTATGCTTTTAACTCTGCATTTGGCTCTGTGTTTCTTATTTAATAAGTCTGTTACATCTACAGAGGATACCAAGAGAACACAACGTTCTTAGTCAAATAAGCAAGGCACATATGGACTCACAGAAACCAAAGCAGTAAACACAGTACCTGCATGGGTCTACACCAGGTCGTCTGTGCGTATACTATAGCTTTAGCTTAGTATTTTTTTAACTTATTCTTTTTGTTTTGTTTTTATTGTTTTTTTTTATTTTTGTGTGTTTCTTTTTGTTTTTTGAGACAGGGTTTCTTTGTGTAGCTTTGGAGCCTTTACTGGAACTCATTCTGAAGCCCAGACTGGCCTTGAACTCACAGAGATCCGCCTGCCTCTGCCTCCTGGGTGCTGGGATTAAAGGCATGCGCCACCATCACTCAGCTAGTTTAGTATTTTTGTAGGACTCCTGACTGTAAGAATGAGTGGGTCTCTGGCTCTTTTGCCTACCCTTGGAACTCTTTGCTTCCTGTTAGGTTACACTGTGCAACTATGATAAGAAAGTTTTTTTCCTCATCTTATTATATTTAATTTTGTCAAGTTTGGCTGTTATCTCTTAAAATCCTGCATTCTTTTTTTTTGGATCAATTAATTTTTTTATTTAAATGTTTTTTTTTTTTTCATTTTACATACCAACCACAGCTCTCCCTCTGTCCCCTCCTCCTGCTCTCTGTGCCCTGCCTCTCCCCCCACCCTCTCCTCAGAGAGGTTAAGGCCTCCCATTGGGGAGTCAACCAAGTCTGGCATATCAAGTTGAGGCAAGACCAAGCTGATACCCTCTGTATCAAGGCTGAGCAAGGGAGATCCTGGTCCCACTGCCAGGAGACCCACAAACTGCCCAAGCCACAGAACTGTCACCCACCTTCAGAGAGCCTAGTTAGTCCTATGCACTTTCCCCAGCTGTCAGTTCAGAGTCGCTGAGCTCCAGCTAGGTGGGGTCAGCTGTCTCTGGTTTTCCCCATCATGATCTTGATGCCCCCCCTTGCTCATGGAATCCTTCATCCCTCTTTTCAACTAAACTCCATGAGCTTGGTCCAGTGCTTTGTTATGATGTCTGCATTCTTTCTGTTTCTCCTTAGAAAAGATCAGGCTTCATTATCTTAAAAATAAATTCATGAAGATAATAAAGCCTGTTCTTTTCTAACGAGAGACAGAAAGAGAGTGGGGCTGGAGGAGAGGGGAGGGAGGGGAGGGGAGGGAAGGGAGGAGAGGGGAGGGGAGGGGAGGGGAGGGAGGGAGGGGAGGGGAGGGGAGGTGAAGAGTAACTTGGACAAATCAAAAAGAAATGTTTGAATATTTTCTTTAATTTTGCCAAATACAAATAGACTAAGTATTATAGCTGTAATTCTTTTTTTTAATTTTATAATTAATTTAAATTTACATATCAGTCACGGATTCCCCTGTCTTCCCTCCTCCCCCTCCTCCCAACCCACCCCCCATTCCCACCTCCTCCAAGGCAAGGACTCCCCTGGGGATTCAGCCCGCCTGGTAGATTCAGTTGAGGCCAGTCCAATCTTGCTTGATTACTGTTTTGTTATATGCAATTTTACTACATTAAAGTTAAAACCTTCCTTTTTGATTAGAAAGAAAAGGGGAAGTGTTGTGGGATGCCTTTCTGTATACTGTGAATATGTGTTGCTCTATTTGGTGGATAAATAATGCCATTTGGCCTGTGACAAGGCAGGATGAAGCCAGGTAGAAAATCCAAGGAAAATAGACAGGAAGAGAAAGGAAAGGCAGAGAGATGCCAGCCAGCTGCCCAAGGAGCAAAATGCCAGCAGACCAGTAAAGCCACGGAATATGTGGCAAAACATAGATTAATAAAAATGGGGTAATTTAAGATCTAAAAGCTAGCTAGCACAAAGCCTGAGCCATTAGGCCATACAATTTATAATTAATATAAGCTTCTGAATGATTATTTTATAAGTAGCTGTGGGTCCTAGGAGCCAAGCAGGATGCAGAGAAACTTCTGGCTACAGTCTATATTTGTCTTTCAAAGTAAAAGTCTTTAAAAGCCAAAGACTAGCAACTATGGGATCTTATGTAACCAAAAACAAGTCAAATACTTTCTTACTCCAGGAAGGAAGAACCAAGGCAAAGTTAAAATGAATCAAAAGCAAACCAGCACCCACAGCATAAATCAAATTCTGCAGCTCATATTCCAAATCTGGGATTCGCTCACAATCTTTGGATTCTAAAAGGCTTGGGAAGCTCCACTTCCCAAGCTCCACTTGGGAAGCTCTCTGCCCTGCCCAAAGACATAGACTGTCTCATAGACTCAGTGGGCACTCATGCCATGGTCCTAGCATCTCCAATAGTCTAGGCTCTCCAATACCACTCAGTGAGTCTTTACTGATAGCCTTCACTGGGTTCCGTTCAAGGACTTGATCATGCCACTTGGTACCAAGCTTCAACTTTTTCTAATGACTTCTCAATCCTGGGATTTCTACTGCAGATAAGGCTCGACTTTACCAGTTGCATCTCCTGCCCTCCCACAGTGACAACCTTTAATTTCTCTCCATTTTCTCTTCAACCATGCAATTGAATTTAGCAATTCTGCTAAAACTGGTACCACAACACATTATAATGTTTGGCTGCTAGGTTGAGATAGATACCAGGCCCAGACTTCTGTGTGCTGATTGGCAGAAGATATTTTCTAGAAGATTTCACCTCAATGATCCTGGTTTTGTCTTAATTCCAGCTTATTCTTCAGCTCCATCTGAGAAGAAATTACATGTTATTAATTAAAGAATCAGATGAATGGCCCTGAAGGATCCTCTGAGGCACTCCTCTGTTTCTGAAATTTTACAAACCAGGTCTCCATTGTCTACATTGTTCTCAATATTATCTTCCAAGCTTCTGCAAGAGGCTGGTAAGCTCCGCAAACCTAACAGATTTTCAGTACCAAAGTTTCAAAATTCTTCCTAATCCTCCAATATCAATGTGGCCTGGCCTTTCACAGCACTATAACAAAATCCTGGCACTAATTTTTGCATTAGTTTGCTTTTTATTGCTGTGATAAAACAACATGTCAAACAACATGAGAAAGAAATGGTTAATTTCACTTTATAGAATACTCTCAGTGATGAAGGGAAGTCACAGCAGGAGCTCAAGGCAGGGACTTGGAGGCAGGAACTAAAGCAGAGGCAGGGATGAACATCATTTACAAGCATGATTTTCATGTCTTTCTCAGCCTGCCTTATTTTAGAGCACAGGACCACCTGCCAAGGACTTGCATAGCCCACCATACTCTGTACCTACCTATATCAATCATCAGTCAAGAAACATGCCCATAAATTTACCCACTGCCCTATATGATGGAAGCATGTTCAGAAATGAAGTTCTTCCTTTTCAGAAGAGTATAGCTTGGGTTAAGTAGACCAAACAACTATCTATCACAGTAAAGTAGCTCAAAACTTGAGGACTGAATTGTAGGAGCAGTTCAGACTACTTCATTCATTCAAGAAAATTTGTCTTATAAATTTGGGAGTTTTAACTGTTTTTTTGGCAAGTGAGGCAACAGCTTTGTACACTTGTACTAAATGTTTTTCTTTCTTCTCTCTCATTTTGGTTTTGGTTTTTGTTTTGGTTAATTGTTAATTTTAATTGTTTATCTATCTATCCATCTGTCAGTCTGTCTGTCTGTCTATCTGTCTGTCTGTATATCTATCAATCTATTTATTTGTTTTTGTTTGGTACAGGATCTTCCAAAGCAAACCAAGCTGACTTCACATTATCTGTTATCTCCCTACCTCAGTGTTCCAAATTAAGATTACAAGTGTCTGCCCTCAAGCCGGAATAAGCTCTGGATTTCTAAAACACTGTATTATTTTGACCTCATTCTTTCTCCTAAAACATAAGACAAACAAACTAAAGTAAGAAATGTCTATATGTTTCCGTCATGATCTTAATGCCCTGGCTCATAGAATTCTTCTTATCTTTCTTCAGCTGAACTCCTGGAGCTCGGCCAGGTGCTTGGCTGTGGATCTTTGCATCTGCTTCCATGAGTCATTGGATGAGATTTCTACCATGACAGTTAGGGTGTTTGGCCATCCAATCACCAGAGTAGGTCAGTTCGGACTTTCTCTCGACCATTGCCAGTAGTCTATTGTGGGGGTATCTTTGTGGATTTCTGGGGACCTCTCAAGCACATTGCTTCTTCCTATTCCTATGGGGTCTTCATTTATCGTGGTCTCTCTTTCCTTGTTCTCCCTCTCTGTTCTTGATTCAGCTGGGATCTCCCCCTCCCCTGAACTCTCTTTCCCTCCACCCTTGCCGTTCATTACCCCACCCTCTCATATCCAGTTTGCTCGTGTAGATCTCATCCATTTCTCTGTCCTTGGGTGATTTTTCTTAGGGTCCTTTTTACTAGGTAGCCTCTCTGGAGTTGTGAGTAGCAGTCTAATCATCCTTTGTTTTACATCTAGTATCTACCTATGAGTGAGTACATACCATGTTTGTCTTTCTGAGTCTGGGTTACCTCACTCAGGATGATTTTTTCTAGAGCCATCCATTTGTCTGCAAACCTCATTATGTCATTGTTTTTCTCTGCTGAGTAGTACTCCATAGTGTATATATACCACATTTTGTTTATCCATTCTTCAGTTGAAGGGAATGTAGGTTGTTTCCAGGTTCTGGCTATTACAAACAGTGCTGATATGAACATAGCTGAGCATGTGCCCTTCTGGTATGACTGAGAATTCCTTGGGAATATGCCCAAGAGTGATATAGCTGGGTCTTGAGGGAGATTGATTCCCAATTTTCTGAGAAAGTGCCATATTGATTTCCAAAGAGGCTGTACAATCTTGCATCCTCACCAACAGTGGAGGAGAGTTCCCCTTGCTCCACATCCTCTGCAGCATAAGGTGTCTTCAGTGGTTTTGATCTTAGCCATTCTGACTAGTGTAAGGTGGTTTCTCAGGGTCATTTTGATTTGCATTTCCCTCATGATTAGAAATGTTGAGCAATTCCTTAAATGTCTTTGAGCTTCCTCTGTTGAGAATTCTCTGTTTAGCTCTATAACCCATTTCTTAATTGAACTGTTGGGCATTTTGATGTCTAATTTCTTGAGTTCTTTATATATTATGGATATCAGTCCTCTGTCAGAAGTGGGGTTGGTGAAGATCCTTTCCCATTCTGTAGGCTGTTGCTTTGTCTTGTTGACTGTGTCCTTTGCTCTACAAAAGCTTCTAATCAAGAGGTTCCATTGATTGATTGTTTCTCTCAGGGTCTGTGCTACTGGTGTTATATTTAGGAAGTAATCTCCTATGCCAATGTGTTCAAGACTACTTCCTACTTTCTCTTCTATCAGGTTCAGAGTAGCTGGATTTATGTTGAGGTCTTTGATCCACTTGGACTTAAATTTTGTGCATGGTGACAGATATGGTTCTATTTGCAGCCTCTACATGTTGACATCCAGTTATACCAATATAATTTTTTGAAGATGCTTTCTTTTTTCCATTGTACAGTTTTGGCTTCTTTATTTTCTTTCAGATGTGTAAATTGGTTTCTGATCATGTGTGACTGCTACTAGTGATTTTGTAGTGTGATAAAGTTAGAATGACTGTTATAGCCAGAAAAATATAAAGTAAATGTTTGCTAATGTTTATTTTATAAAAACTCAGTCCACTTACATGGATTGTTTTAGTAAATAAACAATATCATTTCTCTGCTTCATTGAATAGTACAACACATGTTAGGAATTCCAAATATTTTTATTTTTTTCTTATACTCTCTCCAATTAGATTATTCTATTTCCGGGTAATTGCATGTTTTCACATTTTTCAATAACCAATATGTATTCTGTTCTTGCAATTTTGTTACTTTGAGTATGGCTACCAAAAACACTCTTCATACCTGAGTTAACACAGGATAGCCTAAGCAACTTTGTCTTAAACAGTGTCATAACAAAACATAAAGACTTTATATGTGCTTATAGGGGCAAAGGAACATGAACATCTCATAGAAAACATAAGTAAAACATCATACTATACTAAGAGTTTCCAAATACTACAATCTCTTTAATTCTTGTTCAATATTTAAGGAAAAGTTACTATGTACTTATATCATTACTTTGAAAATCAAGACAATCATTCCTCCACTAATGATCCTAATTCATGGAGGGGAATTTCTATATCATTTATTCTTGGGGATTGCTAGTTCAATGTTGTCCAAAAGTTTGACATTGGACTTGGGAGATGGATCTAACAGTTAGTACAAGTATGAGGACCTAAATTTGTTTCTTCAGAACTATATAAACATACTGGGTATGATGTCATAATGTTGGAGTCACTAGGGAGATAGATACAGGAGGATTTCTTATCCAGCCATTTGAGCTAAGTTGATATTCTCCAGGTTCAACAAGAAACCTTGTCAATAAATAAGAGAGTATGCAAGAAAGACACTTGATCAACCTCTAGCCTTCATGTACACATGTATGTATTGTAGAATATTTGGTCATACTATGACATGCCACGACTATGTTAATAAAGTTCCCCTTGAATCAGGGAGAGGAGCCATCTCCCAGCTGACCGGAATTAGTCATACAGAAGCCAGGAATATGAATAGAGAAGACACAAAGAAAGAAGTAGGGAGGGACTTGGAGATTTCTGCAGACTCTGATCTGGGAAGCATGGACAGAAAGACAGCTGGTCACTCCTCTGCTGCTTCATTGATCTATCAGGTTTTTATCCCAGTATATGACTCCCGAGTCTTTATTGTTAATAGAAGAACTTAGATAAACACAACACGTACACAAGTGCTGCACTAAAACATACACACATAGAAAGAGAGATAGACAGAGATAGATTGATATTGCTCACAGACCTCAGATGTGCTCACTAACTTGGATACCCACCCCCCAAAGTTAGATCTACTTTGTCATGTACCCATAGTCTCTCTACAGGCATAACAAAATATATTGCTACTAAAAAAGCATTGTGTATTTCGAGCATTATCTGTTATAATCATGTAAGCCCTAATACTCCTTAGTAAAATGAAGTGTACACTAATTTCGTAGAAGTGTATGACTAAGATATCAAGACATGGCTATATACAATACAAAACAAAAACAAGAGATGTTGGCTGAAAATGTACCACAGGGGTACATTCTTTAGCAATTATCCAGCAGATGAAAGTGCTAAGACTAATTAATGCTAAGCACTGCAAAAAGGTATCTTTATAGATGCAAATATATAAATAGATGATTGACAGATGAGACCCAGATAATATATGTGAATTCAGTTTTCAATACTGTAATATCATTGTATAACTTTTGAAATATGAAAATATGAACTTTTAGAATTTGAAGATATAAATAATGACACATTTTTATGTGAGTAACTTGAAAATAACTTGATTATTTTCAAATATAAAAGAAAATCAGTTATTGAAAAGTGTTAAAGCATGGGGCTAAGAACGTAGTAGAACCTGTTTATAACTTTTTGTTTGAGTAAATAAGCCAAAAATTTCACCCATGATATTTAAACTATTCCAAATTATGTAGATGCACAGTTATACAAGTTTGTTAGGGATGGGTTGTTTGACAGTCTTCTAAACTGTTCTGGCTGAGAACCAAGCTGTATAACTGCCATTTTTCCCTACAAACTGAAATTAGTTTCAGAATAGATGATGAGCAGACATAAAGAGGAAGTCCTCCATCAGCAACCCTCTCTGGACAGTCAAACATAATGGGAAATCATGTAAGTACAGCAATTAAGGCAAGTGAGGGGTTTCCGTGTTTAATGACTGGTTTTATTTTTAATGGAAGCTGAGAGAGTCTTACTGCTGCAATGCATGCTTGTGACAACATATGATAGGATGATACCTCAGTGTTTGAATGGACAAAAGGTATAGAGCATCTGAGATACATTTGTTAGCTACCAGAATCACAGACAGGTTTGTTTGCAGTTTAAATTTAAAAATTTGTAGTTACAAATTCATGAGACATATTTAAAGAAACTTTTCTTCCAGGTAAAATTCCAAAAGAGATCAGTAACAGCAACATTTCAGGATTCCTGTGAAAAATATTTCATCAAGGAGGTCATAAAACTACCTGGTCTGTAGTCTATATTTAGAATATGCCCCTAAAAACTGTTGACAATTGGAAAGATACAGAAATAGTAGAATATTGGCCTTGATGGAGCAAGGATGCCTCTTTTATATCGAGTCTTTGATATCTATATCGAATTCCAGATTTTGGATCCCCATAAAGCTTCTCTATTTTGCTTTAACTCACACTCTCTCTTTTCTCCACCTCTTGTCCTATATGTAGTCAGCCTTATTCCACACTTGCTGCTCTCCATGATAGCCTGCCTCATCTTGAGACCAGACAAATATGCCACCACCTACTCAAAGACTGAAATCTCTGAAATCCAGAGCCCAAATAAATATGTCCTTTTCTAAGTTGGTTTGTGAAGCATTTTTTTTAAAGTAATGGAACATTGAACAAAATAGACTCTCATTTATAACTTATTAATTGTTTCCATTAGGGAAGCTGAGAATTTCTGATTATATAAATTCTATGCCTCATGGGATATTGTATTTGTATTTGACATGCAGAAAGGCAAAGGAACAAAAATTAGTGTAGTTGTTTTTTTCTTTAGAGTTATTCCTAGCTTCCTTGTTGATACCTTGTTTCACACACACACACACACACACACATGTTTTATGACTTCTTATCTAATTTAGGCATCACAAAAGACAATCAGTGACTTAGTCTCTACCTGTACTTGCTCTGTGTGAACACTTGTGTGCTCTCTTAGATTTTACTGCAGCATTAATTTGCTATGAGTGATCCGGGGTCTATATCTTTGCTTACCTAATATTGTCGTTCTAAGACCAGATCCCACATTGCATGAAGATAGGATAATAGAAAGACAAAGAGGTCATCTAATAATAGAATATAATAATAAAACAAAAAACCTCTTATCAAGTTGTTAATCTTCAAAAATTTATTTGGGTATGGCAAATTCTAAACACAGTATGTAGCATGAATCTTAGAGTCTTTATTAATAAAACAAACCCGGAGACAAGTATTGGGGTGAACACTGGAAGATCAGAGAGACAGAACAAGCCACAGCTAACCTCACCTGGCCAACTTCTCAGCTGATCTTGTTTCCTCAGACTGGAAGCTTCTGAGTCCTCATCCCAATGGCTCTCAGCTGAACTGCTGCTCAAAACCTAAAAGCTTAACCAGCTAAAAGCTTCTAGTTTCTGGTCCTCATGCCTTATATATCTTTTTGTTTTCTGCTGTCACTCCCTGGGATTAAAGGCGTGTGTCACTATGCCTGGCTGTTTCCAATGTGGCCTTGAACTCACAGAGATCCAGAGGGATTTCTATCTCTGGAATGCTAGGATTAAAGGTATGAGTGCCACCATTTTCTAGCCTTTGTATCTAGTAGCTGTTCTGTCTTTGACCCCAGACATATTTATTAGGGTGCACAATATTTTGGGGAACACAATACCACCACAAAAGTAAAATCAGATAATAGTAATAAAGTAGTGAAGATAAAAGGACGGTTTGAATATTTCTTGAAAAATGGCTAACATAAGGAAATAAAATGGCTGGACATTTGATTGATCATTTCAGGCATGAGCATGAAAATAGTTATTGATAACTAGGCATAGAGAGAGAGAAACACATGTGGTGTCTTAACTCCTGGAAAGTGGTGACAAGTTCGTGATGACTTGAAGGCCAGGACAGGCTACACAGAGTGGTCCTGTCTCAAAAAGAACAAGAGATGGACATATAACTGAGTACAAAGGAAGGACATAACAAGGCCTGGAAGGCTACTGAATGTAGTTACTGAGAAAATTTGAGTAGTGAGATATGGAGATAACTTTTTGAGAACATTAAAGCCTGAAGAACACAGTGGCTTAAGTGTAATCAACAAGAGAAAAAGCCATTTAAATAAAATGATAACACAACATTCTGCTTTACTACACCATGAATATTTGAGGAAGCAATGTATGCAAAAAAAAACAATGAAATTAGATTAGAGACTCATTGGGCAGGTGAAATGGTCATCACTGGAACATGTATAGTACGAGTATAGTTCTTGGATAAAGAATATCATTAAAACGTTTGGATATGAGGACGATATAAAGGTGTTGGATAAAGAGCAACTACCAACGATGGAGAGATGGCCCAGCAGTTGAGAACCAGCTTGTCATCCAAAAGACCAGGGTTCAAATACAAATAACCCCATAGTGAATCATAACTATCTGTAACTCCAGTCCCCAAGGATCTAACACTCTCCTCTACTCTTCAAGGAAGCTAAGCATTTACATGGTACTCAGACACCCATGCAGACAAAACACCCATACACTCTACATAAGAATGAAAGAAAGAAAGAAAGAAAGAAAGAAAGAAAGAAAGGAAGGAAGGAAGGAAGGAAGGAAGGAAGGAAGGAAGGAAGGAAGGAAGGAAGGAAGGAAGGGAAAGAAAAAAAAGGAAGGAAGGTAAGAAGGAAGGAAGAGAGAGAGAGAGAGAGAGAGAGAGAGAGAGAGAGAGAGAAAGAAAGAAAGAAAGAAAGGAAGAAAGAAAAGGATCTGTTTTAAAAGCAATTACATGTTGTATTCTTTATTTTTCAGTTGTGATGCTATGAGTTAGTTTGAGTAAGTGTATTTGTGTGTGCGTGCATTTATATGTTGATAGTATTTCTTTTTTTTTTTTACAATTTTTTAAACATATTAATATGTAGCTAATACAGAAGTTAAAATCACTAGTATTTCTGAATAACTTGTCATCTGTCTTCCCAAACCAAATCAAAATAAAGCAACAAATATGAGAAACCAAATACATCTCAAAATGAAGTGTTCTGAATCTCAAGTTCTGATTCTACAATACACAAAGCTAATGGAAGTCCCACATGCCTCGCTTGGTCCCATATAATGTGCACTTAGGCCTCAGATTATCTTCAGACCTTGGTAAACATGCATTTACCCCGTTTTGTTGATAGTATTTCTTAAAACTGAAGTATCGGACCTTGGTCTCAACAATTCTCGCTCATACAAACCCTCCTCTTTCTCACCAATTGGACTCCTGGAGCTCCACTTGGGGCCTGACGTGGATCTCTGCATTCGGTTCCCTCAGTTATTGGATGGGGTTTCTAGCATGACAATTAGGAAGTTTGGCCAGGTGGCCTTCGAATACTTCAGAAATATACAAACGAAAGGAAATACATGAACTATGAACCAATAGCTGAGGAGCCCCCAACTGGATCAGGCCCTCCGGATAAATAAGATAGTTGATTAGCTTGATCTGCTTGGGAGGCATCCAGGCAGTGGGACCGGGTCCTGTCCTCAGGGCATGAACTGGCAGTTTGGATCCTGGGGTTTATACAGGAACACTTGGCTCAGCCTGGGAGGAGGGGACTGGACCTGCCTGGACTGAGTCTACCAGGTTGATCTCAGTCCTCGGGGGAGGCTTTGCTCTAGAGGAGATGGGAATTGGGGGTGGGCTGGGGGAAGGCAGGGGTTGAGGGTGGGGGATGGGAGGGGGATAACAAGGGAATCCGTGGCTGACATGTAAAATTAAATTTAATAAATAAATTTAAAAAATGAAAAAAAAAAAAAAACTGAAGTATCGGGCCAAGTGGTGGTGGCACACGTCTTTAATCCCAGCACTTGGGAGGCAGAACCAAGTGGATCTCTGTGAGTTCAAGGCCAGCCTGGGCTACCAAGTGAGTTCCAGGAAAGACACAAAGCTACACAGAGAAACACTGTCTTGAAAAACCAAAAAAATAAAATAAAATAAAACAAAATAAAATGAAATAATAACAATAACAAAAACTGAAGTATCACAAATAAACCAATTTGAGAATTTAAGTTAATGAGATCATTTTGAACAAATTTATTAGAGCATTTTATACTATTGTAAAAAAATACTAAATGTACATTATTTGTCTTTCATGTACGATACTGCTATAGGTGTTTACATGTAACCATTATGTGAACATAGAGAGAATTATCGTTTGGGTTAGAGTATTCCCTCCAGACTTCAGGCTGACATTTTTCAGTGCAACAGCACTAGGAGATACTACCTCATGCATGCAATTAGGTATTTTATACAAGTGGTATTTAAAACAGAGAGTTTGGCTATTTACAGCCCTGCTTTCTCTTTCTCCGGACGAGGAGACAGAGTTCTGCCCTTCTTTCTATACAATGCAACAACCTATGGCCACTCAATAACCCTCAGCACACAAGAAAGTCACACAATATTTTGTTGTTAGTCACATCAACCTCTAGACTTCTAGGTACAAGAAGAATCTATTATTGTTAACTCATGAAGTCTTGGAAATTATGTTACAATACCACAAAATAAACAAGCAAATAGCTACCATGGAGCTAGAAAAGGTTATCATCTTAAAAGAGAATTTTGAAGAAGATGGATAATCATTAATACCTTTTGTGAAAAAGAATTTTTTTGAAGAAATAGAGCTGTAAAGGAAGCAATGACTAATTAAAATTTCCAAATATCCTCTTCATTAGATACAGTATGGATTATAAATATATTGGCATGAAATATGATGTCCATATAGTATACCCCAACAAACCTTTCTCAAGTTATATTACATTCTGTCAAATTCTGCAGAGCTTCCTTTTTCTATTCTCTTTCACCCTGGAATAAATTCTGCCCCTGATTTTTATACTGCTGAAAATTCTTTATCCACCAGTCCCCATTTTACTGGTTACTATTCCGCCGCTGCGATAAATCAGCATATACAAGCCAGCACGCACAGGAAAGATTTTATGTGGGTTGAAGGTTCCCGGGGGATTAGAATCCATCATGGCCGGAAACCCTGTACCATGCTGCAGGCAGGGCAGCAACAGCAGACTTTACATCTTCAGGAGCAAGAGCATAGCAGAGAACCAACACAAGTGGAGTGAGGATTTGAAAGTCAAGGTCTTTCCCTAATGCGGCAACACATCCTACAGTAAGATGTCGAGATGCAAATGTCCTCCCACAGCGCACCAGCTCGTGCCCAAGTGTTCTAGTGTTCCAGAACATAAAGGAGATTCCTAATTCAAAAGACCACACCTGCTAAGTAAGATCCGCCTCCTCCTTCGATTCTTATTTCCTTTTGTCTCTTGGGACAGTCTCATCTTTGCAATCTCATTTTCCTTCCGTGGACACTTCCAGCAATATTGTCAATGTCGTAACTTAGACTTCTTATATATTTATTTTTAATTATCCCTCTTTTTGAGACTATATTTACATCATTCTTTCTTCCCTTTCTCCCTCCAAATTCCCTTACATACATACATATGTGTAGCAATCTATGTATATATCCTTTCTTTCTTTCAAATTCATAACCTCTATTTTCATTAATACTTTTATTTTTAATACCTACTGTAATAGGTGTTAAATAGTATAAGAAGTACATGCAAGTATATGTTGGTATTCTCTCTCTAAAATTTTTGTGACCATAAAGGAACTGAATGTATTTACTTATCTTTGATCTGCACTATTCTGATTAGTACCTATTGTTCAAGTCTTAGATGGTCTTATTAATAAAAAACCTGGAACCAGATATTGGAGTGAATGCTGAAAGATCAGAGAAGCAGAGCAAGCTAAAGCCAACTCCTCAATTGATCCTGTTTCCTCAGACTGAAAGACTCTGAATCCTCACCTGAAAGGATCTCAGCTGAACTGTTTTAGTCCTTGTTTTCTCACACTTTATATACCTTTCTCTGCCCTGCCATCATTTCTGGGGAATAAAGGCGTGTGTGCTTCCTGGTACTGGGATTAAAGTTGTGTACCACCACTGCCTGACTCTGTTTCCAGTGTGGCCTTGAACTCATAGAGATCCATACAAATTTCTGCCTCCTGAGTGATAGGATGAAGGGTGTGTGTTACCACTGTCTGGCCTCTATGTCTAATCTAGTGGCTGGCTCTGGGCCCCGATCCTCAGACAAGTTTATTAGGGTACCCAATATATCATTACAGTACCTGACTCATCACAGGTATCTCATGCAAAGCATTAACCTTTGTAGCAGTTCATGTTTTTTATGTTTAATCTTAAAGTTTCATAGCAGTATTTTATATACTGAAAATCTATACTATGAGATTCAACTTTACATGTCTTAAAACATTTATATGTGATGTGATTTTATTCATAATTCTTAAACATTACATCTCACAAACAACATGACTAGATTCAAATTATTAAGCCTTAATGATTTAATAGCTATAGCAAATCACTTGCTTAATGTTTTCTTCTTTTAAGCAGAACTAAATTGAAGTATGTTTGTGACTGATGACATTTTATCCAACAGGGATAAAGATGAAAGTCATTACAGTCTGAGCAGAAGGGCAGTGACCATGGGGATACTGATCTGTAGTAATGAGCATTCAAAGGTACACAATAATTTCTACCTTGTAGTTATGCTTTCCAGTTCATAAACAAAAACAATCACTCTCTACCACTTTTGGTCATGTCACAAGCAGGTAAGGATATAAAATTAATAGTTTTAAGATTATCATACAATATTATACTATAAAGCATAAGATCCTGAAGTATTATTGCATTTTGAAAATTACTTGTTTTTGTGTTTTTAGAAATACTTTTGGTAAATTTAAACAAAGTATATGATATACATGATGAAAAAGATGATAAAATTCACCTGCACAATTATATACCCTATAAACAGTTTTAATAGAAACATTTGGACTTTCCTCATATTATAATAAAATTTAATTATAGTATGTTAAAGAGTATAAATATATTGTATATGAGAAATGAATCTGTTTTTAATACAAGGGGAAAAGATCAGTGTAAATAGATGCATAACCCCTTTTTTGGTTGTTTGTCGTGTTGTTTACTTTAAATAAAGTAAAAGATTTAGCAAGTGAAATAGTAAAATATAATAAGCTAAAAACAAAACCACATCAAAGTTGGACAAGGCAAGCAAACAGAAGGAAAATAGGCCCAAAAGAAGGCACAAGACTCTATTTATTCACATACTCAGAGTCCCATAAGAATACTAAGCTGGGAAACACATAAATACACAGTGGACCTGGTGCAGACCCTTGTATGCCCTGTGCTTGCTGATTCAGTTTTTATGAGTTCTTATTACCTTCATTCAGTTGATTTACAGGGCCTTGTTATCCTTGTTTCCTCCATACCCTTGACTCTTACACTCTTTCTTTTTCCCCTTCCATGGGGTACCTTGAGTTCTACAGGGAGGGATGATAAAGATAGCCTGTTAAGAGCGCTGTGTTCCGAAGTGTCTCTGAGTAATGTCTGGCTGTGGATCTCTATATTTGTTTCCATATGCTGCAGGAGGAACATTCTATGATGATAGCTAAATAAAGCACTGATCTGAGTGTAGCAGGATATCATAAGGGCCACTGTATTATTATTTTTATCTCTGGGTTCAGGCTTTGCCCAGCAACTGATGGAAACAGATCAAGACCCACAACCAAACATTAGGCAGAACTCGGGGAATCCTGCAGAAGGCGGGGAGAAAGAGTCTAAGAGGAAGACAGCTCAAGGACACTACAAGAAAGCTGACAGGATCAACTAACCTTGGCCCATTAGGGCTCACAGAGACTGAGCTGACAACCAGGGAGCCTGCGTGGGAGGAACCTAGGCCTCTGCATATATGTTACAGCTGTGTAGCTTGGTCCTCTTGTGGGGTCCATAACAGTGGGAACAGCAGCTGTCTAAGACTCTTTTACTATCTTTTGGGACCCAACTCTTACTGGGTCACCTTGCCCAGCCTTAATATAAGGGGAGCTGCTTAGTCTTACTGCAACTTGATAGGCCAAGTTTTGTAGATACTCCTGGGAGACCGGCCTTTTTCTAAACAGAAACAGAAGGGGCGGGGGGAGTGTAGGGTGCTGGGAATAAGGATGGGGGTTAGGGGAGGGAATTGGAGGAAAGGAGGAAGGGAATGGCGGGGCAGAAGAAATAAAATACTGAGTAACAGGCCGTGCCAGACATGGAAGAGTGAATGCCTCCCAGGGTGGGCAAGAAGTATGTTCAGAGGAGGGCAAGTGTTGGGATTTTGAGGACAAACTTGTTGTAGAAGGGCAAATGAGAAGCTGGGAACAGAATGGAACAGGTTACACAAGGCTGTGGTGAAATATTACTGCCCTACATAGCCCTCCCTGACCATTTACAGATGGAACGGGATTCTGCCTTTCATCCCGCTTTATTTTTCTTACCATTTACTAGCTACTGATGGCATGATACCGTCTATTTGTTTGTTGTCCATTTCTCCCACAGAGATGTAAAGTGTATACAAACAGATACTGTTCAGGGATGTGTCCCAGAGCTGAGAAATCTGTAGCTCGCAATAGACGCTCAATGAGTAACCATTGTCTCAAAAACAAAAAGTAGTATTTGATTTTACCACAGATCTCTGGGCTTCCTCGCCTCTTGTTCCTGCTCATCCAAGTAGGGTCAGGTATGTGTCCCACCTCATGAAGGTGATCCCCCGTAAGCCATGCTTAGTTGATTCTGTGAGCTATGTCCTCCTGGTATCTCGACCTCTCTGGCTCCTACAAGCTTCCCTCTCCCTCTTCTGTGGGGTTTCCCGCGCTTCATGGGAGTCTCCACTATGGATTTCCAATTTGGGCTCTCCCTGCACCTAATACTTGGCTGTGGGGTCTCTGCATTTGTTCCCATTAGTTGCTAAAGGAAGTTCTGGTGAGCATTGGGTTAGACACTAATCTATGAGTATAGCATAATATCATTAGGAATCATTTCATTGATTTTCTCTTCTATCCGAGGTGTCTGGGCTGTCCAGTCTACAGTTCCTGGTCATCCAAGCATTGTCAGACATGGACTCCCTTTCCTGACGTGGGCCTCGAGTGACGTCCCATATATTATAACATGATTTACACCCACAATGCTCCTACTTGAGGCTTTCATGTACTGTGCTTGCATCTTCAATCTGAAACTGTTCAGAATCACAAAAAGCAATGTGACTCCACAGTTCATGAGATTGGCTCATCAGATTTCCATTTCCACTTTTATCAAGAGGTCACTTTTACTCGAGCCTTCTCGAGGGCAGTGCATTTGAGCAAGTTTCTGTACAGAAAAGCAAAATCATAAGGGCTAAGAAGATGAGAACTCAATGGGCCACATGAGACAGGATACTAGGCAGAAGAACTGATTTGATGGAAACTGGGTCTATGGAAGCCTTCTTAACTAATTTTACCTTACAGAGCAAGAAAAGAGTAGAATAAGAAATTAACCAAAATTTTCAATGCCAGTGTTCCTAATTCCAATGCTTTTACTTTTCTTTGATGTGATTTGATTTTAATCTAATGTCTAATGGGACTGAGTACTATCATAGTGTCAATACTATCATAAGTGAGTCAATACATTAACTCCTAAAGATTATATGTATATGACATATTAATTTAAAGGATCCACAGTATTTCTAAGTAGTCATCACCTGTTTGTTTGGAGGTTGTTTTTTGGTTTGTTTTGATTTTCTTTTGTTTTTGTTTTTGATTATGTGTTTCTGCTTTCTTGAATCTCCTGTAATATTGGGTGGCCCATCATTATTTCCTTGAAGAATGCTACCTATTGTGGGGCAGTTGTTTGGCATCCTGAAGGAAGCCACAAGCCAATCGAAGGAATTGTTAAGATAGAGTTCAGATAGCAGTACATTTTAATTTCTCCATTGTGAAGCAGTGCTCTAGTGTGTGAGCTAATGATCCATTTAGAGGCTAAGCATTCCATGTTTAAATTGACCTAACTTTTCAAATTAATCTAACTTAATACTTCCTCATTAAATGCTCAACTTCTAATTCCACACTGCATTAGATAGTTTTGTTTTATATAATAAGAAATATGGATTAAATAAAAATGATAGATTAAGTCGCCAAATTTTTAAGTCACATACAAAGTTATGCTTTAGTATTAGAAAAAAAAAGATATTTTAAGAAGCCTTAGTACAACTAAGCTGATTACCATGACCCTAAGTTTAGGATTATTAAAGTACATGGAAGCCTAATTTCTTATTTTTTAATCTTGGATTTGGAAATAGGAGAAATCCTTCAACAAAAGCAGACTTCTCTTTATTTGGGGGCAAAAGAAAATGTGAGCAGCTAAGTTTAACCAGTTTTATCCCTAAGATTAATGGGAGGAAATGGTGAATCCAGCAGAAAAGTAAAAAGTTAAAACAAAAAAATAAAAGAACATTGCCTTCATCTTACAGCTCAGATAGAAAAATGAGAAAAGGGATGTCTCACCCATCTCCAACTCCTTCTTCTCTTCTCAGTCTTTGCTCTTTGTGACAGATCATCTGGGTTGAGAGATGCAGGAATGAAAAACAGATTCCTGAATGCTTCTCTTTCTGCACAAATTCTAATATTTCTCATTTCTAACTAATTCTTACTTCTTATTGGCTACAGCATCCATCATAAAATTTAATATACTTGTTTAACATATTTTCTATAAAAATTAATAATGAAGTCATTTACAAGGTTAGAGCAAGGCCCTGATTTCCTATGTGATACTGTAGACATTTTAATGAGAAGTTGTAGGATTTGAGAGTGAGACACAACAAATTTTACTAAAAACATTCTATTTCTACTTGCCACTATTATATCTTTTCTTGACAGAGAGTCTCATTATGTATTCCTAGTTGATCTGGAACTAACAGTGTAGACCAGGCTAGCCTTTATTTTACAGAGCCTAAATTTCATCTGTCTTCTGAGTAGTGGGATTAAAGATGTGTGCCAGCCAGTCTGACCTTATAATGATTTTTTAAGTGAGTTTAAATACTTTTGATCCCCAAGAGTAAAGAGATGCCTAAAATGCAAGAATAAACACCAACCTGTACACACACACACACACACACACACACACACACACACACACACACACACCATACTTTCATCACATGTTTAATTTTTACAGTAGACAAATATGGAGAATGAATAGCAAAGTAGAGTAAAATACTTATCTGATCCAACTCATCAGCAATGACCTACATAGCTTCATTAAGTACAGTGTGGAGAATGTGGTAAAATTAGTAAGCTTCAGAAGTTACAGTAGGAGATTCAAAATGACATCTTTTTTTTATTTTGAGTGACAGGAAGATTGTTCATCCATGGGAAGCACTCAGTATACATCACATTTTAATTTGCTAGATCATTGCCTAAATCATATGCTATGCATTGACTACTGCTCCATACTCTTTATATTTCAGTTGTGATCCAGTCTATATTTCAGATATTCAATATTTTGAAATATATCTAGATTGTCATTAAATGAAAAAAACACTATGATTCCTTCCTGTTAATTAATGAAAACTATGTTACCTTAATTTTTATTAAGAAGATGAATGAGAAATACATGTGTAGTAGAATATGCTTTAAGATTTTTGACCCAAAATGTTTACTTTATTAGACTTTACTCTATTTTTTTTCTCTTATCCAATTAGAATTACTATTGTCTCTTCATTTTACATTATTCCAATCACCACACACACAAAGCATACGCTGTAGTCATTACATTAAATGTACTTCAAGGCTGTTGGAGAAAGAGTGCCAGAATTCAGCAAACCAAAGGAAAAAGTTTTGAGAGCAAAGTAGAGAAAGGGTCAGTTTTGCTATCCCCATTACTCTCTCTATCCATAGACATTTATTGAAAACTCATAGTATTTTGAAACATTTGATTTGCTCAAACAATTTCAGTAAAGAAAATTATATAGTATCTTTCATTAAAACTGTACATTATAACACATAGAGATGGGTTAGTGGTACAGTGCTTGTACAAGCATATGCTTTATCCTAAATTAGATCTTCAGTATCCAAGTATCTAAAAATAGATTCCTGCTTGGATAATACATTATTCTATAAACCATTCAATGTTATAAAATATACAAAATTGTTTTATTGGAGAAATATAGATTATATATTTGTGGTGCAATTTTTGAGAATGATACTGAAGTCAGGTACTGTAAACAATAATATTAGAGGATACAATGAACAAAAGATAGAAGTCAGACTTGGAACAAAACCTCTGAAGAACTCTATGGGAATGACTGTCTAATATTTCTGACATAATTTAAGCAAACAGTGATGAAAGTATAAATGTTTTATCATGAGAATTAGCAGTTATCACTGTATTTAAAAAACACTGGAGAAAAATAAAAAGCTACAAAAGAGAAATAGAAGTTAGTATTTTCAAAGAGTGACAGTGTAAGTATTTCAAAACTTTAATCTTCAGCAGACAAGAATTATATTTTAAAGCTATTTGTCAAAGGAAACAGTGAAGATATTTCACTCCAGGATGCTAGGATTCAATCAAATCCCTTACTAGAGAATAATTGATAATAGACAAAGTCAACTATGGATAGAGTTGAATTAGAATTTAGTAAAGTGGTCCACATCAGAAATAGAAGGTAGATGGCTCCAGGATGGTTATGAAAATTCTGAACTGAGTCATCTTTGAGAAATTTGCTTCATTTTAGTAAAATAACAGAATTCTGGGAAAGCTCACTAGGATGAAAACATGGGCAAAGATAAAGCTGGAAAGAGATATCTGTGCAATAGTGTGTTGTAAGTTGTAAATTATAAAATGAATCTGTGAAGAACATTTCCCCTCCATTTGTTCATGGACCTAGTTGCAGATACACTGATAACTGAATATCTATGTCCTCTTAAAATTTGTGGGCTAGATCCTTAATTCTAAGCATATAATCAGCTGAAGATCACACCACAAGAGAGTAATTACATACAGATAAAGTTCTAAGGGAGCCAGTACAATGGGACAAGTAGCCTTCTTCCTCTTTCTTCCTCTTTCTCCTTCTTCTCTTCCCCTTCCTCTTCCTCTTTCTCTCTTCTGATATACAAGCATGCCAAGGAAAACCCATGTAAAGAGATAAAGCAATGATACTTATCTGAAAACCAGGAAGACAGCCTTCACTAGACACTGAGTCAACAAGCACCCTGGAAGAATATAGGCAAAAATAATAATATTTTCTTCTCATTGTTTAATATTCATGTTCATTTTGTATATTTTCTAAAATTTGTGCCAAACGTAGTAGTTATCTCCCCAATAGGACCATACCCTACTTTTCATTGTAAAATATTATTTTATCAGTTTATTATTCAATACTCAAAATATTAGGTAAGCAATATTGTACTGATGATCACAGAATATTAACTTTCTGCTATATTAATCACTACTATAGGTAGCTGTTGAGAACTGGGAAATTTGGCTAGTGATACTGAAAAAGTACATGTTAAATTATGTTCTAGAGGAAATTAGATGTTTGTATGTGTGTATGTGTGTGTGTTTGTGTGTGTGTGTGTGTGTGTGTGTGTGTGTGTGTGTATGCTGGGGACCAAACCAGGGCTTTGAACATGAACAACAAGCAGTCTATTACTAAGCTATACAACTAGCCCCCATAAATTTAATTGAATTCATGTAAATGGTATCTAATCATGTTGTTAAATGATGCATAATTGCACTTAATACAGGTTTTCTTACTTATTTGCTTTTGAATCTTGGGACATAAAATGTGTTTTAATTTCTAAAATTCTGACCATCTGTTTATTGTAATTTTGCACTGACTAATATCAATGTTATTTTCCCTTTTTAGATTATACTTAATCATACTATATTTTTCATATTTAGACTAGACATCTTGTATATGGAAAACCTGTGAATGTCAATTTATATTTCCTATACATTGTGTGGCACCATTTAATTTATTTGAACTGGCCAATATTTCAAAAACACCATCTACTGTATAGGGAAAATCTGTGAATATCAATTTATAGTTCCTATACACTGTGTGGCATCATTTTATTTATTTGAATTGGCCAATATTTCAAAAACATCATCTACTTTAAGGACTTCCTTCATTTCTGGAAAATTTTCTAACAATTCATATATGCTCCAACTTAAGGCTTGAGTTGATTTGTTACTCTGTTCTAGTCAAACCTTCTTGAACAGATTTGCTAGGCTGTTCTTGGTATTTATGGGTATTATAATATCTTTCAGGTTCACTTTTCAAAATTTTGACACATGTTCTCTAGTAGTTTTCTAAGCAGAAGTTGTAAGAAAAAAAAAGATTAATCCACCAAATGCAACATATTTTTCTTCCTCATATTTAATTAATATTCTGACTAAATATAATTATCGTGATGTTTTGAAGATGTTGCTTCATTTTTTACCTCCATTCAAGCAAGCTGATGATCTGGATGGAAATGTGATTCATGTTGGCTTGTTAAAAATGTTTACTTTCTGAAACATGATTGTAAGGTTTATATTTAGTCTATTTTTAAACTTCTACTTGGGATTTAATTAGTTGTGCATTTCCTAATCTCATCTGCCTGAAAGAAGTTTTGAATTTGAACCCCTTTTCCTTCAGCTTAGTGAATCATTATAATATATAATCAAGTTCTTTTGTTTTCTGTTTTTTTTTCTCTTTGAAACTAAAATATCCTGGATTACTTTATTGTCTGGTTATTGAAAAAAAAATTTCTTTTGCCCAAATAATTTCTTCCCTTTTTTTAAGGTGTCACTCACTATTCACTCCCAGCTATCAGTATTCTTATCCACAATTTTTATATTGAATTCAAGAGTTAGTCAAAATAAAGTGGAAGAGCTTATTTGGGGAGTCTTGAAGTCTTTAAATCGCTGTTTCTGATTTCCTTTACATTACAAATATTTAATTAATGATGGCTATGTCATTCAACATCAATTTCTCGATTACAGGTAGAAGGATGAAAAAATATTTATAAAAAATTATTAGGATCAATAGAATATTTTCTTTAAATTTGCCAAATATAAATAAACTAGATATTGTAACTATAATTAATGCTTGATAACTGTTTTGTTATATGTAATTTTACTATGTTAAAACCTTCACAGGAAAGGGAAAGTGCTGTGAGATGTCTTTCTCTATGCTATGAATATGTGTTGCTCTGATTGGTTGATAAATAAGGCTGCATTGGCCAATGGCAGGGTATGGTGGAGCCAGGCAGAAAAATCCAAGAGAGACAATGAAAGGAGAAAAGAGAGGCTAGAGAGATGCCAGCCTACTGCCAGGAGAAGCAAGATGTAAAAGTACCGGTAAGCCACAGCTTTGTGTCAACATATAAATTAATATAAATTGGGTTAACTTATTAGAGCTAGCTAGCAGGAAGCCTACCATAGACCATGCAATTGGTAATTTAAAAAAAATCATTAATAGTGTGCTGGATGCCGGGCAGTGGTGGCACAGGTCTTTAATCCCAGCACTCTGGAGGCAGAGGCAGGTGGATCTTTGTGAGTTTGAAGCCAGCCTGGTCTACAGAGCGAGATCCAGGAAAGGCACAAAGCTACACAGAGAAACCCTGTCTCGAAAAACCAAAAAAGAGTGTGCTGGAGACCTGCTTCAGCAGGGGGTTAGGGAGTGGGGAGGTGTAGAGAAGGGTATTGCGCTGGGGAAGTAGGTAGGTGAGTTCAAGTCCCAAATAGCCTGTGTTAAGTCATTGGGGGCAGGAACAAAGAGTGGAGGGACAGGAACTGAGGAACTGAAGGTTAATAAGGTTGGCTACCCGCAGCATTTAACTGAGAAAAGATTATACCTTTCATACTGTATAGTTGCACATAGGATTAAAAGGGAGACAAGTGGTATGTGAACTAGGCTGTAGCTTGAGATCAGGGATTGAGGAAGCCAGCCTTGACCTTGACGAGAGGCAGTCATATTGTTAATGAAGGTCCATAAGTTCCTTTTGCTAGAGATAAGAAGAATGACTGCTTTATCAAGCAGGAACTTTGCTCAAGCTCTCAAAGGAAAGGGCAACCTTATCCAAATGCCTGACCTTGGGATACGGACTTATGGGACTTAAGGGATAAGGACTTAAGACACCATATTATAGTTTCTTAGGCTTACTATATGTGCCTGTTTCCCTTATAATGCTCCTAAAAGGGAAGGTCCTGATGTCTTACTCTTTTTGCATTATACTGGACCATTCTGATTTCTCTATATTTATTAACTGAACTCTTGCCCTTAATGGCCTCAGGCTCTGGATCTGAATTGTAGGCGTTGCATCTTTGGGATCAGGTGTGTCTAGTAAATCTCTAACTTTCCTGTTCTTGGTATAATTAGGAGGGCACATTGGAATTTCTGGATCCACAGTAGCAGGATTTTTTTCTAAAGAATTATTTTATTTAGAGAAGTTACCATTGTACAAATATAACCCTTTATCAAAGCCCACACAAAATTTTCCTAGGGAAAAGCATAAAATCATAGAAAATGAAAGGCAAAAGGTGCTGGAGAAGTCAGGTCTGAAATGTTGAAATGCTAGAACTCTGCCAAGCAGCAATGGTCGCCATGTATTTATTTTGATTCAAATTTATTTTTCAGTACATACTTTCCTGCAAATTGCTTTTAGGCCATTTCTATATTGTTTATCTTGGATTTTCTATTTTACATATAAGAGTTACTTATCAAATAATTCTGATAGATGTATATTTTAGAAAGCTTTTGGGAAAAAATGACTGTTACATCTATTCTATTAGAATTCTGAGGCTTTCATCTAGGACAAGAATCTATTCTTCTTTTCTAGAGATCCAGTGTTAAGACTCCTTCTGTAAAATTAAGTCCACATTACCATTTTCATCTTCAATATAACTTTATTTCAGTTTTACTTAGAGTTAAACATTAGACTTTTCTTTTTTTTTTTTTTTTTTTTGGTTTTTCGAGACAGGGTTTCTCTGTGTAGCTTTGCGCCTTTTCCTGAAACTCACTTGGTAGTCCAGGCTGGCCTTGCACTCACAGAGATCTGCTTGGCTCTGCCTCCCGAATGCTGGGATTAAAGGCGTGTACTACCACCCCCTGGCTAACATTAGACTTTTCAAGTATTAGCTTAGCAAACTTCCCTATGTGGGCAGTGGAAGTGAAGATCAATATGATCACAAATCTGTATTTACATGATTGTTTTTACAAAATCTTTTGATGCTTCCCTAAAAAAAAAAAAAAAAATGAACTGTGAGGACAGGCATGTGCTTGGAAAGTGAGCAATACCAAAGCAGAGTAAGACTCCACACAGGTAAAGGAGGTCTTTCTTAAACAGAAGAGGATCCATAGACTCTGGCCAAGCCCAACTGCCAAAGCAGCACACTCTCTGGGAAAAGTAAAGTTCATAAAATTTAATGAAATTGTCATGCTGCTTGAAAGAGTTCCGGAAAGGCTGTCGGAGGAAACATTTTTGTAAAGAGGAGGGATGATTGTTACTTATTATTCTAGTGAGATGTCAAATAGAACAACACTGACTCTTGTATTCAATGTAAAATTGTATACAAGTGTACAGATTGCTAAGAGATGAATAGTGAGTGATATTTTAAAGTTCAATGGGAGAATAAGTGCATACTTTTTCTTTCTTCCCTTTCCATATGCATTAAAACATAAGAACATACTTGAAGAAAGTTATGACTTGAAGAATAAGACTGTATATCTATAGACAAAGATTTAGATGGATTACTGAATGATGAACAGCAGATGTAATCATAATGACAGATGTAGCAGCTCAGAGCATAGCAGAAAAGGGATGTTACTATGGACATGTGAACTGTTCATTTTTCATTCTGAAGCATTTTTTTTTTCATCCAGTAATCTCATGAACACAGATGGAGAAAATGTTAGGACAGAACCGTACACTAGAGGATTAACACCTCGGACACATAATACATTGGCTAGGTAACAAAGCCTCCAACCCTTTAATAAGGAACAGGGTACATGAACTAAGATAGGAACAGTATATGCATATGACATCTGCAGCTTTCTGGACACTAAAGTGTGAACTGTACCTTAACATTAGAACTATCATTTTGGCAGAGAGTTCTTTCCCATTTCCTTCCATTCTTATATGTTATTCAGGCTAGTTTCCTGTCAATCTGACACATGCCAGAGCCTAACTGAAAAAATAAGTCACCATAATACAAGTCTACAATCAGCAAACCTGTAGGAAATGGCATTTTCTCAATTAGTGGAAGGCAAAGTTTATTTTAGGTGCTGATATACCTGAGCTGATGGTCCTGGGTTCCATAACACAGGCTGGGAAACCCATGAGGAGCAAGCAATGCTGTTCCGTGGCCTCTGCATCAGCACCTGCTTCCAGGCTCTCTCTTGGTTTGTGTTCCTGCCTCGGATACTGTCAAAGGACTGTGATTCAGCACATGTAATCCAAATAAGTTTTTTCATTACTGAGTTGCTTTTGGTCATGATGTTTATCACAGCAACCATATCCTGAACTAAGACAAAATTCCTAAAACCTGACTAACATAGTTTGGCTAGAAATATCATTCTCATGAAGTTGGAGAAAATCTGCCAAAGTTGCCTGTCTTAACAAAACTTGTATTGCAAAGGTGTTTCAATACAATAATACAAAGAGTAATATCCAAACTTCAAACATGGAAAACTAAGAATTTAGTTAAGGAATATATAATTCAGAAAACAAGAATAGTAATGAACATGAATATACATGTTTCAAGTATATTATCTATTGCTTGTGTAACAGAATGCAGTCACAAATTAGGGAAGACAGGATATGAATGATGCTCAGCAAAGTTTATAAATTATCAAAAATGCTCTAGAACAGCAAAAATATAATTTGAAATGAAGCAATACAATAAAATATAACTAGATGTGCACTCCAAGTTGATATAGAAGAGCTAAAACATATACATGAATAATTAAAACTGTTTTTAAATATTAAGAAATACATAAATGTAGTAGAAATGATTAGGACAAAAAATCATACCTTTTAGTATAAACATGTATTTGTATATTTATTTTATTTTTTTTTTAAGTAAATTTATTTTACAACATCATTTAGTTCAACATAATAGCCACAGATTCCCCTGTTCTCCTACTCTCACCCCCCTCCCCCTCCCCCCATCCCACCCCCCATTCCCACCTCCTCCAGATCAAGGTCTCCCCTGAGGACCGGGATCGACCTGGTAGACTCAGTCCAGCCAGGACCAGTCCCCCCCTCCCAGACCGAGCCAAGTGTCCCTGCATATGTCCCAGGTTTCAAACAGCCAACTCATGCAACAAGCCCAGGACCCGGCACCAACACACGGCTGCCTCCCAAACAGATCAAGCCAAATGACTGTCTCACCCGTTCAGGGGGCCTGATGCAGTTGGGGGCCCCTCAGCCTTTGGTTCATAGATCCTGTGCTTCCATTCGTTTGGCTATTTGTCCCTGTGCTTTATCCAACCCTGGCTTCAACAATTCTCGCTCATATAAACCCTCTTCTTTCTCACTAATTAGACTCCCAGTGCTCCACCAGGGGCCCAGCCATGGATGTCTGCATCCAGATTCCTCAGACCTTCCTTGGATGGGGTTTATGGCACAATTAACAGGGTGTCTGGCCATCCCATCACCGGGGTAGGTCAGTTCCTGCCGTCTCTCGTCCATTGCCAGCAGTCTTTTCTGGCGGTATCTTTGTGGATCTCCGTGGGCCTCCCTAGCTCTCTGCTTCCTCCCCTTCTCATGTGGTCTTCATTTACCATGGTCTCCTATTCGTTGTTCTCCCTCTCTTTTCTTGATCCAGCTAGGATCTCCCACTCTCTTTCCCTCGACCATCGCTCTTCATTGTTCCCACTCATGACCAGGCTGTTCATGTAGATCTCATCCATTTCTCCATGTCTTTTTTGGGGTCCCGTTTTCCAGGTAGCCTCACTGGTGATGTGAGTAGCAGTTCAGTCATCCTTGTTCCACATCTAGTATCTTCCTATGAGTGGGTACATACCATATTTGTCTTTCTGAGTCTGGGTCACCTCACTCAGGATGATTTTTTCTAGATCCATCCATTTGTCTGCAAACCGTATGATGTCATTGTTTTTCTCTGCTGAGTAGTATTCCATTGTGTATATGTGCCACAATTTCTTTATCCATTCTTCAGTTGAAGGGCATCTAGGTTGTTTCCAGGTTTTGGCTATTACAAACAATGCTGATATGAACATAGCTGAGCAAGTGCTCTTGTGGTATGATTGAGCATTTCTTGGGTATATGCCCAAAAGTGGTATAGCTGGATCTTGGGGGAGATTGATTCCCAATTTTCTAAGAAAGCGCCATATTGATTTCCAAAGTGGTTGTACAAGCTTGCATTCCCACCAGCAGTGGAGGAGAGTTCCTCTAGCTCCACAACCTCTCCAGCATAAAGTGTCTTCAGTGTTTTTGATCTTAGCCATTCTGACAGGCGTAAGGTGGTATCTCAGAGTTGTTTTGATTTGCATTTCCCTGATGATTAGGGATGTTGAGCAGTTCCTTAAATGTCTTTCAGCCATTTGGGTTTCCTCTGTTGAGAATTCTCTGTTTAATTCTAAAGCCCATTTCTCAATTGGACTGTTGGTCGTTTTGATGTCTAATTTCTTGAGTTCCTTATATATTCTGGATATCAGTCCTCTGTCACCTGTGGGGTTGGTGAAGATCTTTTCCCATTCAGTAGGCTGTCGCTTTGCCTTGTTGACCGTATCCTTTGCTCTACAAAAGCTTCTCAGTTTCAGGAGGTCCCATTGATTGATTGTTTGTCTCAGTGTCTGCGCTACTGGTGTTATATTTAGGAAGTGATCTCCTATGCCAATGCGTTCAAGATTACTTCCTACTTTCTCTTCTAGCAGGTTTAGAGTGGCTGGATTTATGTTGAGGTCTTTGATCCACTTGGACTTAAGTTTTGTGCACGGTGACAGATATGGATCTATTTGCAGCCTTCTACACGTTGATATCCAGTTATGCCAGCACCATTTGTTGAAGATGCTTTCTTTTTTCCATTGTACACTTTTGGCTTCTTTGTCAAAAATTATATGTCCATAGGTGTGTGGGTTAATGTCAGGGTCTTCAATTCGATTCCATTGGTCCACATGTCGGTTTTTATGCCAATACCAAGCTGTTTTTATTACTGTAGCTCTATAGTAGAGCTTGAAGTTAGGGATTGTGATGCCTCCAGAAGTTGTTTTATTGTACAGGTTTCTTTTAGCTATTCTGGGTTTTTTGTTTTTCCATATGAAGTTGAGTATTATTCTTTCCAGGTCTGTGAAGAATTGTGTTGGTATTTTGATGGGGATTGCATTGAATCTGTATATTGCTTTTGGTAAGATTGCCATTTTTACTATGTTAACCCTGCCTATCCATGAGCATGGGAGATCTTTCCATTTTCTGACATCTTCTTCAATTTCTTTTTTCAGGGATTTAAAGTTCTTGTCATATAGGTCCTTCACTTGCTTGGTTAGTGTTACCCCAAGGTATTTTATGTCATTTTTGGCTATTGTAAAGGGTGATGTATCTCTAATTGCCTTCTCATCTTCTTTGTCCATTGTATATAGGAAGGCTACTGATTTTTTTGAGTTGATCTTGTATCCTGCTATGTTGCTGAAGGTGTTTATAAGCTTTATCAATTCCTGGGTGGAATCTTTGGGGTCACTCAAGTATACTAGCATGTCATCTGCAAATAGGGAAAGCTTGACTTCTTCCTTTCCAATTTGTATCCCCTTAATCTCCTTATGTTGTCTTATTGCTCTGGCTAGAACTTCAAGTACTATATTGAATAAGTATGGGGAGAGTGGACAGCCTTGCCTCGTTCCTGATTTTAGTGGAATTGCTTTGAGTTTCTCTCCATTTAATTTGATGTTGGCTGTTGGTTTGCTATATATTGCCTTTATTATGTTTAGGTATGTTCCCCGTATTCCTGATCGCTCCAAGACTTTTATCATGAAGGGGTGCTGGATTTTGTCAAATGCCTTTTCTGCATCTAGTGAGATGATCATGTGGTTTTTTTCTTTGAGTTTGTTTATATGGTGTATTACGTTGATGGACTTTCGTATGTTGAACCACCCTTGCATCCCTGGGATGAAGCCTACTTGATCATGGTGGATAATTGTTCTGATGTGTTCTTGGAGTCTGTTTGCCAATATTTTATTGAGTATTTTTGCATCAATGTTCATGAGGGAGATCGGTCTGTAGTTCTCTTTCTTTGTTGTATCCTTGTTTGGTTTAGGAATCAGGGTAATTGTAGCCTCATAAAAGGAGTTTGGTAATGTTCCTTCTGTTTCTATTATGTGGAACAATTTAGAGAGTATTGGTATTAACTCTTCTTTGAAGATCTGGTAGAATTCTGCGCTGAAACCATCTGGTCCTGGGCTTTTTTTGGTTGGGAGACTTTTAATGACTGTTTCTATTTCCTTAGGGGTTATTGGGCTATTTAAATAGTTTATCTGGTCTTGATTTAACTTAGGTATGTGGTACTTATCCAGAAAAATGTCCATTTCTTTTAGGTTTTCCAGTTTTGTGGAGTAGAGGTTTTTGAAATATGACCTTATAATTCTCTGGATTTCCTCAATGTCTGTTGTTATGTCCCCCTTTTCATTTCTGATTTTGTTGATTTGGATTCTCTCTCTCTGTCTTTTGGTTAGTTTGGATAAGGGCTTGTCTATCTTGTTGATTTTCTCAAAGAACCAACTCTTTGTTTCATTAATTTTTTGTATTATTCTCTTAGTTTCTAATTTATTAATTTCCCCTCTCACTTTGATAATTTCCTGGCGTCTATTCTTCCTGGGAGACTTTGCTTCTTCTTGTTCTAGAGCTTTCAGGTGTGCTGTTAAGTCACTAGTGTGAGATTTCTCCAACTTCTTTATGTGTGCATTTAGTGCTATGAATTTCCCTCTTAGCACTGCTTTCATTGTGTCCCATAAGTTTGGGTATGTGGTGTCTTCATTTTCATTGATCTCTAGGAAGTCTTTAATTTCTTTCTTTATTTCTTCCTTAACCCATTGGTGATTTAGTTGAGCATTATTCAGTTTCCATGAGAAAGTAGGTTTTCTGTAGTTTTTGTTGTTGTTGAGATCTAACTTTAACCCATGGTGGTCTGATAGAACACAGGCGGTTATTCTAATTGTTTTGTATCTGTTGAGATATGCTTTGTGGCCAAGTATGTGGTCAATTTTAGAGAAAGTTCCATGGGGTGCTGAGAAGAATGTATATTCTTTCTTGTTAGGATGGAATGTTCTGTAGATATCAATTAGGTCCAATTGGGTCATGATATCAGTTAAGTCCTTTATTTCTCTGTTAAGTTTCGATTTGGGAGATCTGTCCAGTGGTGAAAGTGGGGTGTTGAGATCTCCCACTATTAATGTGTGGGGTTTTATATGTGGTTTAAGCTTTAGTAATGTTTCTTTTACATATGTGGGTGCCCTTGTGTTTGGGGCATAAATGTTCAGAATTGAAACTTCATCTTGGTGGATCTTTCCTGTGATGAATATGTAATGTCCTTCTTTATCTCTTTTGATTGATTTTAGTTTGAAGTCTATTTTGTTGGATATCAGTATGGCTACCCCTGCTTGTTTCTTAAGACCATTTGATTGGAAAGTCTTTTCCCAGCCTTTTATTCTTAGGTAGTGTCTGTCTTTGAATTTGAGATGTGTTTCTTGTATGCAGCAGAAAGTTGGGTTCTGCTTTCGTATCCATTCTGTAAGTCTATGTCTTTTTATAGGTGAATTAAGTCCGTTGATATTAAGGGATATTAACGACCAGTGATTGTTCATCCCTGTCATTTTTGGTGGTAGTGTGTGTGTACTTCCCTTCTTTGGGGTTTACTGTTGTGGCTTTATCTATTGCCTGTGTTTTCAAGTGTGTATCTGACTTCCTTAGGTTGGAATTTTCCTTCTAGTGCTTTCTGTAGGGCTGGGTTTGTGGATAGGTATTGTTTAAATCAGGCTTTGTCTTCGAATGTCTTGTTCCTTCCGTCTATGATGATTGAAAGTTTTGCTGGGTATATTAGTCTGGGCTGACATCCATGGTTTCTTAGTGTCTGCATTACATCTGTCCAGGTCCTTCTGGCTTTCAAAGTCTCCATTGAGAAATCGGGTGTTATTCTGATGGGTTTACCTTTATAGGTCACTTGGCCTTTTTCCTTGGCTGCTCTTAATATTCTTTCTTTATTCTGTACATTTAGTTGTTTAATTATTATGTGTCGAGGGGACTTTTTTTGGGGGTCTAGTCTGTTTGGTGTTCTATAGGCTTCTTGTATCTTCATAGGCATTTCCTTCTTTAAGTTGGGAAAGTTTTCTTCTATAATTTTGTTGAATATATTTTCTGTGCCTTTGAGTTGGTATTCTTCACCTTCTTCTATCCCTATAATTCGTAGGTTTGGTCTTTTCATGGTGTCCCAGATTTCTTGGACATTTTGGTTCATGACTTTGTTGGCTTTAGTGTTTCCTTCGACTGATGAAACTATTTCTTCTACTGTATCTTCAATGCCAGAAATCCTCTCTTCCACCTCTTGCATTCTGTTGGTTATACTTGCATCCGAAGTTCCTGATCTTTTACTCAGGGTTTCTATTTCCAGCATTCCCTCTGTTTGTGTCTTCTTTATTTTTTCAATTTCCTTTTTCAGTTCTTGGCCTGTTTCCTTTGTTTGTTTCATTGCTTTTTCATGATTTTCTTTCAGTGTTTTATTGTTTTCTTCCAGGACTTTAATGTTTTCTTCCAGGACTTTAATGTTTTCTTCCAGGAATTTATTTTTTTCTTGGAGGGCTTTATTGTTTTCTTCTAATTTGTTTGCTCTTTCCTCTAGTTGTTTATAGCGTTCTTCCAATTTCCTTGTCTTTTCCTCTACACAAGCCTCTACCTTCTTCATGAAGTTACTCATAAGGCTACTTTCTTCTGCTTCTTCCAATTTTTGGTGTTCAGGTCTAGATGTTGGAGGCGGGCTAGGTTCTGGTGATGCTGTATTGCTCTTCATTTTGCTGTATGTACTTCTGCCTTGACGTCTGCCCATCTCCTTGTGGTTCTTTCTTCGTCTTATCAGTGTACTTGTTTCAGAAAGAGCTGACAGATTCAGGAAGACTCTCTCTTTTGTCCAAAAGGGAGTTCTCTTGTCCAACTCTCTGGTCCAGAAGGGAAGTCCGGGGCGGGCTCTGGTCCAGAATGGCAATCGGGAGCAGGCTGGGAGCTGGGGCAGGTCTCTAAGTCTCAGGAAGTGGCTGGAGTCGCGGGCAGATGGGCGTGGGGGCAGGGCGCGGAGATTGCAGGGGCTGCCCGGGGGCTTGGAAAAGGGGATCCCTCCCGATGGGGCTAGAAGGGGAGCTGTCCGGTGGCCAGAACCTGGTGCCAAGTTGGGCAGGTCTTCCCGGAGTGGCTGGTGTCCAGGGATTGGGTCCGGGTTGGATCCGGGTACTCACCTCTGGACCAGAAGGGAAGTCTGGGGCAGGCTGGGAGCTGGGGGCCGGTCTCTAAGTCTCAGGAAGTGGCTGGAGTCTCGGGCAGATGGGCGTGGGGGCAGGGCGCAGAGATTGCAGGGGCTGCCGGGGGGCTTGGAAAAGGGGATCCTTCCCGGTGGGGCTAGAAGGGGAGCTGCCCGGTAGCCAGAACCTGGTGCCAAGTGGGGCAGGACTTTCCGGAGTGGCTGGTACCCAGGGATTGGGTCCGGGTTGGACCCGGGTACTCACCTCTGGACCAGAAGGGAAGTCTGGGGCAGGCTGGGAGCTGGGGGCCAGTCTCTAAGTCTCAGGAAGTGTCTGGAGTCGCGGGCAGATGGGCGTGGGGGCGGGGCGCGGAGATTGCAGGGGCTGCCGGGGGCTTGGAAAAGGGGATCCCTCCCGGTGGGGCTAGAAGGGGAGCTGTCCGGTGGCCAGAACCTGGTGCCAAGTTGGGCAGGTCTTCCCGGAGTGGCAGGTGTCCAGGGATGGGGTCCGGGTTGGATCCGGGTACTCACCTCTGGACCAGAAGGGAAGTCTGGGGCAGGCTGGGAGCTGGGGGCCGGTCTCTAAGTCTCAGGAAGTGGCTCTGGACCAGAAGGGAAGTCTGGGGCAGGCTGGGAGCTGGGGGCCGGTCTCTAAGTCTCAGGAAGTGGCTGGAGTCGCGGGCAGATGTATTTGTATATTTAAATGTCATAGTTTAGATAAAGCTTGAAGTTTAGAACATACAGAAACCATAAAATATATGTGAGGTATTTCATAAACAAATGTTAAACTCCATTTCCCAGAGATCATGCATCAAGTTGAAGCCAATAACTGTCAGAATAAATTAAATCACTTATCAAAATACCATAGGAAATACTGATGGAAAATTTGTTATCTCTTGGGCCAGGAGGGACAGCTAGGTTGATAAATGTGGCTTCTCATGTCCAAATTTCATATACAGATTTACTGTAATGATGATTTTTCTCCATACTCAGTAGACAGGAAACAAAAAGCCAATTAAGATATATATTCGGATTGGATTTCACCAATTCACCCCCATTTGTTTATAAACCCAAGGGAGAAATGTGCATAGGGTAATATATGCCATGCCATACCAAAATCATATAAGTTTTGGACAGGGTTGGAAACTGGCAGCATAGACTCCATATACTTTCATAACAATTCTACTTACTGCAAAAATACATAAATATTCATTGATGGTTGTGATGAAATGATATAATATTTAGAAATGCAAATGTATGCACAAAGATATCTTATGTAAGAAATTGTATTTTAGCTGGAAAGAGTTAAGATTAGTGGAAGTGTGCTAAATTCTCATCCTCTGAAAATGTGAAGTCAATACATTTTGAACAAATCTGTCATGTTAAGAGAGAGTTATAAAAATATTACTTAGATGAATCAGATAAATATAGAAGAACTAGAAACAAATGGAGAAAATAAAATTTCTTCAGAAACGACGGTTGGAGGTCAAGAATGAAGGACCTTATGTTTTGTATCTGATTTATCTACTGTTTGAATTTTTACCTGTTGGTTACTTGTACAGAATGATGTTGGCAAAAGAAAATGTTTTCATTTTAAAGAACCAAGTTGGGGAATGCCTACCATGTGTTTGACAGTAAGAATATCTGATTTAAATGGAAGGAAAAGGAATGTAACTGTGCCTTGAGGGGAAGTAGGGTCAAGTGAACACTTATTTTCAGTTGAGAAATACTTTCTACCTCCCAGAATGGCATATTCATGAGACTGCATCTGCCATGGCTGATTCCACTCATTATGTTTCACTTAGACTGTGCTACAAGGCACTGGGCATTTTTAGAGATATTCATAAGGGACATGTTGTGTAATTTTCCTTCTTAGTGCTTTTGACATGCTAGTCCTCTCTTCCTAGTGTGGGACAAAAATGAAATGAATGCCCTGTTCCCAACTTGTCTGATTCCTGTGCTATTCAAGAGAGAATAAAGCAAATGCTAGAACTGAATACATTAGTTTTTATGATGTAAAGTATCTTTTACTTATCTTCTATCTGTCCCAGATTTTCTTTTTGAGCGCAACCTGTGACAGCATTATCAATTAGAATCTTTGTAGAAATCCAGGCTACTTGATCTGATGGTGCCTGTGAATGTGACATTCTTATACGTTAGGCAATTATAATTTTTTTTATTGCTTATAACTTTATGTATTTTTCTATCCTTGAGCAGACTAAGAGTACTGGAAATTGAGTGTTCATTGCCGTGGGATATTTGATCACACTCTGAGCTACAATATTATGTTATTCAAATAAAATCAACTATAGGTCAAGAGAAGCAACCAGTTGAATGGAAGTAACCATAGAAAGTGAGGTAAAGTTAGGAGGTTGGAAAAAGAGACACAGAGGAAGGAAAAGGGGTGCGGGGGGAGGGGCATTCTGTTGGAGGAGTTTTTGTATCAGATGGGATAGGAGAAAAGTCTCTTTTTGGTATGATAGCAGTGGAGGAAGGTCCACTGACCGCTTTCTGTGCTCTCTAAGCTAGCAGGGTTTCACCCCAGCACCTGGCACCCAAGTCTTTATTGGTAAAATAAAAAGACAGAGACTTAGTCAAAACTATTTGCCTTCCTATGCGGAGGCGGCTCAGGCAGTAGGAGAGGGGTGGCAGTAGACATGAGAGCTCCTTCCAGGTCGCAGCCTCGGCAGCAAGGTGTTTCAGAGGTGGAGTCAGCAGCGGAGGCAGCTGTGGGTTCAAATTCAGTCACTGTGCTTCAAATTAAAAAAAAACAAACATACAAACAAAAACCTCATCTTCTTTCTTCTTTGATATTTAATTATTACTCTGCTGAGGAAAATATCTTAATACTAGAAGTAAAAACTTGAAGTCTAGCAGATAACTTCAAGACATTCTTTGTGAAATATATCCCCCATTTACGACATTTCAGTTGATAAAGAGACTCCATTCTTTGATTCCCCAATGCACGTTATTAGGTAGTTTCCAACATATTACAATCTTCATTTAGATATTGGAGACTGTCTCGTGTCTAAAAGAGTCCGATGTAATGTTTATATGAAAACCCCACGAGTAACGGATTCTCCTCACGGGTTGGCAACAGCAGGGCGCGACTACATTTAGAGACCAAGTCTGTAGAGGGCTGTGATAAAGCAGCGACTTTAGAGTGGACTCGAATTCAACTACTGTTTTTGGAAGGAGCATAAATCTTAATGTGGAAACTGCCACAAGGTATGCTGACAAACTGTAAAAGTACGGTAAGATGAGTGAATGTACAGAAAGTCCCCAGGTGAAACAAAACCTTCTAATGCATCTCCTTAGATTTACAGCCTCCAAGGTAGTGGGAAAACCGAATCTGGGCAAACTGAACTTGTGCACCAATTGGTCTCTGATGTTCTTTTGTTAACATTAGCCTAGTCAAATGAAAATACTCGCTAGTCAAAAAAAAAAAAAAATGTAGCCATTTAATTTATTTAAGGTCATATATGTGCGTATAGGCCAATAAGATAGCTTATAGGTTCCTGGATATGAAAAAGATTCATTTGGTCTTAAAGTGTAAGTAAACACCTAGATTAAAGGAAAAAGGAAGGGCAGTGTCAAAATTAAAATTTTGATTTAGAAAACAATAAATACAGAAAAAAAGAATAACAGGAGGTAAATAAATGTTGAGCTTTGAGTACTGAAGCAACACTTGTTTTAAGTCACATTTTGTAAGAAACGAGCTTTTGTCTTTTGTGATAATGTAAATAAGAATGTTTCTGTAATACAGAGATTTTTAATACTTATTATCTAAATTTCAAAATAGTAAAACAACAAAAAAAATTCACAAATCACTTGAGTATTTTCTTTTGCCCAGACAATACCTTACTTAGCTCTTGCTAAGTAAGTCATCCAGAGATTCAACAAGAATCTGAGGTGGAAATTCTATTGTGATGGTAAATGAATAAATACTCAAAGAAGGGTGTTTGGGAGTGGTGATAGGAAGGGTGAAAATTATGTAAATAAATATTTTTTTAAATTTTCAAATAATTATTTACATTAAAAAGAAACTCTGAATTTTACCAGATAACAAAGGAAGTGAAGACTATGTTTCACCTTAAGAAACTCTAGGTAAAGGGTTTTATATATATATATATATATATATATATATATATATATATATAGTTAATCCCATATCTGATTATTAAGAATGTGAAAGCTTTTAGAAATGTGAACACATTTTTAATTATGCAGGAAGAAAAAAATCTGTAATTCTCAAGACAATTGAAGTATGTGGATTTTAAAATATCTAAAAATGAATCACTATTTCAAGTTTAATATAAACTCAAATATTTCTTTATACTCAACCAGTTAAATCTAACCTACAATTAACTATTTATGTTGTACTGTCTGCTGTTTTTATCTTTTCACACACAGTGATCAATAAATGTTTAATTAGCTCCCTGTGGCCATTTTCATGTAGCATGTTGGTGCCTTTGAGTGACTGTTAACACTCAGAGTGAAAGAAACAAAATCTTGAAGATCATTCATCAGCTTAAACTCCAGGCCACTGTGAGTGTCCTGTAAATATCACTAACAAATCACCAAGCAGCCCAGGCTTAAATGAGTATCTCACCATGAACTTTTCACTCTATGAAAGAGATGATTGAATTAATGAACAACTTCAACAGTGGGAAGATCCTCCATTTCCATTTCAGGGTTGAAATCTACTTATTCTCTTTGCTGTTCTCAGTGTTGACTTTCTACATTTTTTTCCTCCAAGTACTAGCTGTTTCTTCTTTTGAACTTACATGTGCCCTTTTTTTTTAATCCCCTTTGATTCAGTTTATATATTCCGTGTCTAGTTTTATTCATTCAATTTGGTTTCTTTTAAGACCGGGATTCATAAAATATAGGTTGGCCTACAATTCACTATGTAGCCAAAGTTGGCCAAGTCATTGTTTTTTCTTGCTATTTCTTAAGAGCTGAGTTACAAGTGTGCCCCACCATGCTTGGCTTCCGTATATCATTCTTCAAAACAAATTTATTCCAGTAGAGTGTAGCTGTTTGTGACTGCAAACTTAACCTTTGGGACAATCACACAGGAAAATTTCGTCTTCCAGATTAATCCAGGCTTCATAAAAAAAATCCAGTTTCACTAAATGACTAATTAGTTAATTAGTTAATATATTAATGAAGTCATTTCAGTTAAGATACTGTGGATCTTGTACAGGTGTGACATGATAAAAACAAAACAAAACCAACTAGTCACTGACAATAAGGTTCATTGGGAATGTCTTCTAAGTTGTATGGAGTAAATTGTGATCTCACAGCATTAATATTTTATTAATGTTATGAACTTCAACCCATCATTGATTGTATTTGGAAATATGGTATTTAAAAGTTATTCTTAAGTGACTTCTTTAGAGTGGTTCCTTAGACACACAGCACTGATTGTGGAAGTGGAAGAGATGAGTTGCCCTTGCCTCCATTATCAAAAGGACTGAAAGAAGACACAGTGAGAACAGAGCTGGCTACACAGCAGGGAGAGAGATCCCACCAAAATGCTATGTGGAGATCTTGGTCTTGAACTCTTTTCACTTCAAGCTTTGATAGAAGTACTTCCTGTTGTTTAATCTACCTAAACTGTAGGTATTTGTTTTGTGATATTGGACACAATGGTTCACTTATAAGGGCATTCGTAGCTCATACTAGGAATACACTACAGATACCTACCTCTACCCATATGAAGAGACAAAAGCTTGTGGAAAATATTGCATGCCCCTAAAAATAATCTTTCTTCATGTATATAGAAAAATAATGCCTCACATTTAAGTAAGTATGCGACATTTCCTTAATTCTACAAGTGCACCTTTGAGAGTGTTTAAATGTTGTGTTGTAATCTTCGTAATTCCCTGATATTACAGCCCTTGCAACACTGAAAAGAGATCCACAGGATTCTCATAGAAATAGAATTGCCAACACCCTGGTGATCGAGGGGATTCATAGTTCACCCTTTGCAAAAATGTCTTGATTTGGATTCCAGATATATTTAGGCCCGAGTCCTTTTGCATTTTTTCTTTCTTTCTTTTTTCTCTTCAGTATGTTGAAGCAGAAAGACTGATGTTTTCTGCCTGCAAGCTCATATCGTCATTTCTTTCTTATTCAGCAGCCTGAACCTGTATTATACTTAAAGCCTTAGGTTTGATTAACTCCTTTTACCAGAGATCAGGGATTCACTGTACTTGAGCTCTCTGAGCCTGGATATTTTAAATCATTTTCTCCATGAACCTTTGTCCCAGGAGTATAAATGAGAATGTTCCCTGGAGCTCATCACTTCCTTTCTGAGCTTTCCTTTTCTCAAAGTGGAGCCTAGATTTTATGCTACAACACTAGGAGCCATGTTATAAAGTAACTGGCTTTCACATAGAATTAGAGAACTGTTATGTGTCCTCAGGTGAAAATTAGATATTTTAGAATGATGTTTATTTCCTGAAAACTAAAGTAAATCAATTACTAGTCAGGTGTTTAACTTTATATTGGTTTTCATACTAGGGTGTATAGATGAAGAGGATACTATATGTGCCTTCAAAATAAAATGTACATCCTTCTTATCCTTGTATCCTCCTACACAGATACATCAGTATTCTTACTTTCTTCTATAGGCTTGTTTCCAAATCACACCTAAAGAAAATGGCAATCATTCTCCTGGATATTCAGAATCTTTCTTCAAGTAGGGTACATATGCATAATACATCTTCTCCTTACTAATTCATAATAATTTAGCTCATATTAGCATTCCTTATTTTTAGAGGGAAAAGTCTTTTCCTCTATGGCAATATTTCTAGATATTTATCCAATTTTATATACTTACTTCTAGTCTTTGTTTAAAAAGAAAATTAATTTTTTTCATTCAATTCATTGACTCATAATAGTAGGATTCACATTTTTCAGGAAAAATGCTTTGGCATACCTCCAAAGAGATCCTACAGAAATGAATTGAAATTAAATTCTCTAAACACAATGACACAAAGATTAGAAATGTATAATAAGGCAACATTTTCTAATTTCACCAAAAAATGAATCTAAGCCACAGTTTTCTAAATAACTAATTCAAAAGGTCATCATAAAGGAAATTAGAAAACAGTTTGGAACTCAATGAGGTGAAACCAAAGATATGAAATGTATGGGATGCAAAGAAAATGCTAAGAGGAAATCAACATATGTAATTTTCAAGTTTTACATGAAAGAAGAACATATAAGTCATTCCCTGACTTTCTATTAAGCAACTGGCGGCGGTGGCGGGGGGGGGGGGAGGAAATTCATTTAAATTAACTGGCTTATGCATGTTGTTAACAGGAGAAATAGAGAACTCAGCTACAGTGAAATAATAACAGTCAGGTGAGAAAGTAATGATGTAGACACTCAAAAAAAAAAGATGAGCCTGTTATATCAAAAGCTACTTTTTGTAAAAGGCAGAAAAAGATTAGAATATTTGTATGGAGTGAAATAAAGAAAACTACAAATGAGGAGGCTGAAGTGAGAATCAGAGTCAGAAAACACACTACACAGAGGAGGAAGACAGAGCTCTGTGGCAGAACACTGGCCTACCATGTTGAATCTTGTTTTCAATTTACCTCACACACTCACAAAAATAGGGAAAACATTTATGGGCTTATATAAATTTGATTAAATAAATTGACTTATTGGCAAGAGTACGTAACTGGGACTGACTAGAGATGGCTGGAAAACTTTCTGAAAGTAGAGGTTTAAAGCATAATTATAATCAATAAATATAATGACTTAAGCATTTCAAAATGTAAGAAAAAACATCTTCCCACAAAAAATAATTCCAATGACACTATTCCTCAAAGCTGAAATACCTGAAATTTCTACCAAACATTGAAACAAGAATTTATAACAGCATTTTCTAAATTCTCTAAAAGTAGAAAAGATGGTTATACTTTCTAACTCTATAAGTAATATATATATATATATAATACATATTTATATATAATAGATATAAAGGTGGGCTGTGCAAATGGTATTATAAGAAAAATAAGCCAGGCAGCGCTGATGAACTCCTTTAATCCCAGCACTCGGGAAGAAGAGCCAGGCAGATCTCTGTGAGCTCGAGGCCAGCCTGGGCTACAGAGCAAGATCCAGGACAGGCACCAAAACTACACAGAGAAACCATGTCTTGAAAAACAAAACAAAACAAAATAATAATAAATAAATAAAAATAAAAATAAAAAATACCTAGTCAACATATCACCTTAAAGTAAATACAAAATATACTGTAGCCATGATAAAAATAGGTCAGAGGTGAAAGCTTCATTTAGGTTTATATTTCAAGGGAGTATTCCATGATCATCTGATGTCTCTGAGACTTTAGGCATCTGGTGAGGCATAGAACCAAGGTGAATGCAGTTTGGGATAGTGGAAGTGGCTTTGCTTAAGGTGCCTGGGAGGATTGGCAGCAAGGGATCAAAGACAAAATATACTTTTCAGGGGTTCAGGATTTAGCTCAGTGGTAGAGCACTTGGTTGAGTCTTTTGTTGACAGTAACAGTTTATAATTCTTGTATTTCCCTATGCTCCAGACACCGCTGGGGGTTCCTCACTGGTGTATGTGTTGCATTCCCGATGCTCCAGACACCGCTGGGGGTTCCTCACTCGTGTATGTGTTGCATTCCCGATGCTCCAGACACCGCTGGGGGTTCCTCACTGGTGTATGTGTTGTATTTGCTACTTGCTGCATTTCAATTCCACTAATTTTAATTTTTGTCTTTCTAACTTTATATTGTTATAGTGTAGCTATGCATCTTCATGATTTATCTGTAGGGTACAACTGTAAACTATAACCTGTTCTAGGATGGATTATATTTATATGAAATAAAATTTCTTCAGGGAAAAATATTGAATTTTATTCACATTTACCCCAAAGTATGCATAGATAATACACAAATTCCCGAGTGTATTTGCTTACATTTCGTCTAAGTTGATATGCTATAACCATTTTTTTCCCTTTCTTTTCCTCAGACAGGAAAAGTCACTAGTATTTGTGATTTTGCCATTCTTTCCTATGAATGCAAGATAAGCCAGCTGCTGGACTGTTGCTACCTTGTATCACTGGTATGGTCAACGGGAAATTGACTCTGCCAGGCCCCATCTTACCAGATTCTGGACTGCTGCTACCTTGTATCACTTGCATGGACAAAGAGAGTGACTCAGCCAGGCCCAGTCTTAGCAGATGCACTTACACTAATAGAAGGCATGGACAAAATTAACCCCGGAAACAGTATCAAGACTCTGTTAGTGATAATAAGCTCAAAAATAGCACTGGTAATTTTGTCTTCTACAGTAACTCCTCTTTGTCACCAGGAAATGTTCTGTGAATAATCATAGACAGCAGCTATATACAGCTTAGGGAGAAAATACAAGTGTGGAGATGCCTGTCATATAGCACCACAAGATAGCCATCTGCATCTCTCTCTCCCATTCTGCATTTTTGTGGGAAATAAATTGGATGAAGTTGACATTTGATTTATTAATTTCTTAAGAATTACGGGTGTTACAATAAAGTTACACATAGGCCATTTGTTCTTACCTGTTTTCTCTCCACCCATCTAGCAAACCTTGGAGTATGTTTCTTTTGTTTGTTTGTTTGTTTGTTTTTTACAGCAAGTTAAGTTGAAAACCATACATTTAGGTTGAATGGTGGGTAGCATTCCAACTAGAATATACATTCACCACTTGTGCCAAATCATTCATGACTTAGTCATGATTGATCTGACATATACACATAATTACTATCAGTACAGAGGTATTGGGGACACAATTCCAGAGTAGTCTGTGTCACCAACCAGAGAAGAATGTGTTGAAAAGATGAATAAATATGTGCATGTGGACAACAGACACTCACAGAGAGAGAGAGAGAGAGAGAGAGAGAGAGAGAGAGAGAGAGAGAGAGAGAGAGAGAGAGAGAGAGGAGAGAGGAGAGAGGAGAGAGGAGAGAGGGAGAGGGAGGGAGGGAGGGAAGGAGGGAAGGAGGGAGGGAAAGAGATAGTTTTTTCAAGTTACAAACCTTCCTGGGTCAACTTTGGTCAATCCAAACTTTCAATGAACTCACTTTTCACATGTGAAAAGCTTGTGAAGAAGAAACCTCTACTCTATATTACATAAATTCAAACATTAATCCCTTATATAATTAACTTCTTGATAAGTCCAATATATTGCTATATATAATTTTTAAAGTATAAATTATGTTCAAACATATTGTGATTTAATATTTTTGCAGAGTTAGATACAAGATAATCATTATTATCTATATACTAACTGATTTCACACTTATTCTAAAAGATAATTATTTTAGTTTTCATAGAGTTATGTTTATATACTCATTTTTGTTTTAGTCTCTACCAAAAGCAATAATAATAATAAAGAATTCTTATAACAACATGTGCCCACAAAGTATGTAAATGGCTTAAATGTGCATGAGATTTTAGAAACTTGAAGGAGTTATCCTCTATATTTGAAAGCCTTTGGATATCGGTCACCAATTAGTGTGGTGGCTCAGGAGTTGGGACCTCGATGGAGGAACTGGGTCATTTGAGAAGGCTTTTGGGTATCAAAAGCCATGTGCCACTCCCAGTACGTTCTGCCCACTTCTTGTTTGTTTTTCAAAATACAGGCCTTCAGATTAAGGTATTATGTGTACTAAGATGTAGATGGATTCATCCCCCTAAGATCCTACCTCAAAATTAACTCTTTCTTCTTTAAGTTGCATTAGTGATGGATTATTACCATAGCAAGATAAAACTAAGTCCAAAACTGGTACGAGGAAATGAGGTACTTCTCTGAAGAAACTGCCCATGGTATTTTGGAGCAGCATGTGGAAGACTTTAGAACTGTGAGCTAAAAAAAGTGGATCAACACCATAAGTAGAGCTTAATGAGCCATATAGTAGGAGCTTGGGAGACATTAGTGCTGAGAGTGATGGAGATTGTGGAGGATTCAGAGCACAAGAGCCCATTATTGATTCTGGCTGCTCACTATCCTCATCCTAAAACCTCCTCTGAGGTTAAATTAAAAAATAATGGTACAGTTTCTTTGGGAGGAGAAATTTCAAGACAGCCTAATAACGCTTTTATATATGGTTATTTTTAATATCTCTTATGAAGGTTTACAGTGAAAAAAGTCAAACTAGGCAGAAATAAATACAAAGTGTGTCGATTGAAGAACAGAAGAGCACCAGGAACTTTAATGTTGAGCCAAGGGTTGTGCTGAAGGAAATAAGAAAAATAAGAAGAACCCAAATCATCAGTGGATAAAGGGAAAGGGTTACTTCAAGGTAAGGAACCAATCACTTAAGCTTCCAGCTGGTGATAGGAAAATGTCTAAGGTACTTTCTCCAAGCAGAGAAGACCAATAAACAAAAACTGTTGTGAATGTGTTGAATGGTGTCCTTGAATGGTGTCCAAGATCCACTTCAGGTTGGTAGCCAAACTTGTCAGTGTCTTCCATGTGACAGGCATGAGGGATACAATTGTAAAGAATTCACAGAATTCTTCCTCCACTGCTTCAGAGAGATGCTGAGGCCAGGCATGTGGGAGGAGAGTCTCTACATGAGAGCCCTAAGAGAACCCTGTGTGAAGCCCTGGAAGTGAAGCATGAATGCCTTTGGAGACCACAAGATTTTTGAGGTGCCAGAGTCATCGCATATCTGTCAATAACAGCGGCTTACAGAGACTGAGCCCCCAAATGGAAGTGGTCAGGCAGCCCTCTTTGTTACTTGGCATCAGACGTGGAGCTACGGGATTTAGAGTTTCCCCAGCTAGGTTTTGGTCTATCTTTTTTATTTCTTCCAGTATTCCCTCACTATGCCTTCCATTGCTCCTTTTTGAATGGCAACATATTTTCTGTGTTATTTTATTTTAGAAGCATGCAATTTGCTTTTAGATTTTTACAACAAAGAGTCACAGTTAATAGTTTGCTTTGAGTCTCATTAAATTTACATTTTACACTTTATAAGTGTCAGGGCACTCAAAGGCTATTGGAACTTTTGAAATAGGATTAAAATACATTTTTTTTTCATTATGACAAGTCCATAAGATGGGAGCCAGGGAGTGGAATGTGCTGGTTTGCATTAGAATTTCCCCACATTTTCAGGCATTTGAATACTTGGTCCCCAGCTGGTAACCACAGTTGGGGAGGGTTTGAAGGTATGTCATGGCTGGAGAAAATGTGTCAATGGTGTTGGAACTCCATGTTTCATTCCCAGTTTTCTCTCTTCTCTTGCTCTCTATGGTTTGAGATGAGAGAACTCAGCTTTCCATATCCAGCTGCAGTCATAGTATCCCCAGAGAATTTCCTTGCCATGATGACAATGGACTCTTAGCTCTTTGTAACCATAATCCAAATTAAGTCCTTTGGTCTGTCAGTTGTTTTACTCATGGTGTGTATCACAGCAACAAGGAAGTAAATAAGACAAGATTATTCTTCTCGTTTCAGAAGATGTCGAGACTTCACAATTGTTGCCAACAGTTTAGTTGCTAACAGTGTCTTTGGGCTACAAGCAATGTTTTATCATGTCCACTTTCTTAGGTTTGTGATGAGTACCTGTTAGTACATTGTTAAAGAATGACCTTTGGGATTTTAGGAATGCTGTTCAGTTTCAAGACAAAAAGAAAACTGAAGGAAATTCATGTATTTCACTAGGATTCAGTTCTTTAGATATGGGTTACTCTTCACACCAACCTACAATCAGTGGGGTAAAGTAACAGAATGATTATCATAAAAAGAAGGAATAGGACTATTATTTTCAGTGTAGATGAAACAAAACATCACATTCTTCATTAATGATATATCACACAAAACACTCCAGACATACATGGCTTCTGGGAACAAATTAAACCAGAGAATAAATATCACGGTGCTTTCCCGTGTCTGGTACAAGCTTCTTAATATTGCAATTAAAATAATTTGAAATTTAAACTTGGATGAGTAGATGTTATGCACTAAGTATCTCAACATTGAATTGGATTCTTTGTTTTTCTCCTCACAAGTGTGTGGCTCCTATGCCTGTTTCTTTTTTGTGTAATATAATCTTTAAACTTCCTGCAACATTCATTGGGAAAATTGACATTGAATATATATCTGTGATTGAAACCCATAGAAACACAGGTGAGAAGGATATATAGGAAAAAAAAATGCCAGGCTCTTTGGGCAATAAAAAATGTCATCTCTTGCATGTGTTTCTTATAATAAAGCAAAATCTCTTTCATTCTAACTCATAGTGAGACTCCAAGATATTAGTGCTAATTAGATATTGCTGATGGCTTTAAACAATAACTGAATGTTACCTTTCTTTATTATATTATAATTCACATTAAACGAGTCCTGGCATGAGATATTAAGCAGAAATTTAATCATTCTAAAATCTTGTGCATTTTAAGATTTATATTTTATTATTCACTTATTACAATGCTTGTGTCTACTGGAGAAAGAAAAATGCTATCTCTGATTTTTGCAAATGATTTTTATAAGATAGGTCTGGGGGAAATTAAAATGATTGTTGTGGGAACTTAGAAAATGTACTTGGTTTCAATTTTTGAACACAACTAGAGCTTTGCTCAATCTTCAAGGATAAGTAATATCCTGAAAATAATGTTGATATGTTACTTACAAGTTAGATGGCTGATAAAAATCCAAAATATTTAAATAGGAAAAAAACATGAATTCTCCTTGTATCATTCTTAAAGGAATTAAATGTAGATATTTAAGTAATTTTGTTCAGTAAGTATAAGCAAAGCATTACACTTTGTCATGTTCTTGACAGTATTTATATAATTGTTTTGTGGTTTTCGTACATATTTTATATTTTATTTGGCCATTATATTGGCAACTACTCCTATAAAATTTGCATGCTGCTTCTCCACAATTCCTCACATTTCATGAAATGTTTATAATGAGTAGAATAAGCATTTTGAATGATAGGTGACATTCTTAACTTTCTCCTTGAGGCACAGCCAACATCAGTGCTAAGGTTTTTGAAAGCATATGTAGCTCCACATTAATCTTCAGTTCATGATTCATACACATATTTCTATTTTTTTTTTTATCTCCTCTGGAGCTGCTCATTTGTTTTGACTCAGGAATTTGCTTGATTTAGAAGTTAGAAACATACATCTGCAGTATTGACAAAAACCTATTCATAATATGTGGGGACTTTGCTATATAGTCCAGAGGAGCATCCGTGTGGCCGAGTGAAGCGCATAGTTATTTCTGCCCGTTATTTTTGAGCTATATATCTCTGTCTTTTTATGAATAGCCAGCATATTTGGAAGAATTATGTTTGAGTCATAAATCCCAATTTGCCCTGGACATGACTAATAGGTGTCTTTAAGGGAGTTAGATGCCATCACTGCTTTATTTAGCAAGCATGTTTTAAATTTTCAATCTTGAAAGGGAAGGTCAGGTTAAAGAACACAATAATGCAGGCCTCATCGGGTAATATGTTGCCACATTTTTCCCAGTTAAGTTTGTTCAGGTACAAACACACAAACATGAAGCTTTATTTCATTTTCTTCTTTACTAAATAAAACTGCTCTAATTTATGTTTGGATAAAGGTGGGTCAAGAACAAACGCCAGAAAGAAACTTAGCAGGCAAGGTAAGAACCAAAACAGAACAAAACAAATCAGAAAACAAAGCATACAAAACAACCAGCCAAACAAACAAAACAATGTAACTAACTGAACAATATGCTGAAAAATAGAGAAATACAATTCTTATTTTTTTAAAAAAAATCTTTTATTTTATTAATTTTAATAGAAAATTTTTTATTCAGTTTATATACCAAACACAGATCCTCCTCTTCTCTCCTCCCACCCCACCAGCCTTCCCCCTCCCCCACCCACCACCCATTACAAGAAGGTAAGGCCTCCCATGGGGAGTCAGCAGAGTCTGGTACATTCAGTAGAGGCAGGTCCAAGCCCCTCCCCACTGCCTCAAGGCTGTGGGAAGCATCCCACCATAAGTATTGGGCTCCAAAGAGCCAGCTCATACACCAGGGATGGCTGCTGATCTTACTGCAGGGGGACTCTTAAGCGGATCAAGCTACACAACTGTCTTGCTTATGCAGAGGGCCTAGTCCAGTCCGATGAAGGCTCCACAGCTGGTGGTATAAATTTCATGAGTTCCCACTAGTTTGGTTTGGTTGTCTCTGCAGGTTTCCCCATCATGACCTTGATGCCCCTTACTCATAAAGCCAGTTACAATGAACTTGATAGAAAACTCTTTTATTTTAATCAGTACATAATACTATTTTTTTATGAAATAGAATGTCATAATTAAATACCAAGACAAAGTTTTGCCTTCCTTTCTTCTTTCCTCCTTTCTCCCACCCCCTTCTTTCTTTTATTTTCTTTCCCTGTTTGTTCATCACTGCTGAGACTCAAGCTCTGGGCATAGTGAATATAGGCCAGTATTCTACCACTTACCTACATTTCCAGGCTTGCGTGCATGTTTGTTAGGTTTTCTATAGGTGTAATAAAACACCATGATGAAAAGCAATTAAGAGAGGAAGTTATTTTTTCTTATACTATATTACATTATTTTACTGAGGGAAGTCAGGGCAAGAACTCAGAGCAGGAACCTGAAAGCAGGGATTAAAGCAGAAGCCCTGGAGGAGACCGCTTACTGCCTTCCTACTCATGGACAGCTCAGCTTATTTTCACACAGCACCCAAGACCACCAGCCCAAGGAATTCACCTTCCACAATGACCTTGACCTCATACATCAGTTATCAACCAAGAAAATACACCACAGGATTTCTCCCCAGCCAAATATTGTAGAGGAAAATTTTCTCAAATGAAGTTCCCTCAATCCAAAATGATTCTAAATTATCTCAAGTTAACATAAAATTAGCCACTGTGCCATGTATTTTGTTTTTCTATTTTTTTAATTGGTGAAATACATTTAAGATTTCCTTCAGAGTGTTGTACATGAGGATGAGTATTTGCATATTTATTTACATGTTCATGTTTTCTGTCAAATAAAATTACCAAGAATTATTTTTGGTTTACAATCAATGAACACGTATTTCTAAACATGTTTTGTTAGTTATCTTGTGCAAGTTTCAGGCTTTGTGAAAAAAAATTCTATCACTCTTGATCTCACTGTTTCTGTGAGACAAAGTTTAATTGACATATCTCTGTACTTGCAATATTAAAGCAAAAATTAGCAATCCACTATCAGTAGTTTTCATTATATACTTCTATACTAGGAACACACACACACACACACACACACACACACACACACACACACACTCACACACACGAGCAGATGCAGAAACCCAGGCAAAGATATGACAGACACCCAGGTATACAACTCTACATATATTCACCTCTTCTTTTTGAAAGCAATAGCTGAAATGCTTTACAACAAAGGTCATTCCTTCAAAAAACCTTTTTGCTGTTTAAAATGTTAGAATTATCCTTATTGTTAGTTTAAGATTACAACAAAAAGATCCACAAAAGTAAAACGCAAAGAAACAAGCAAACCAACAAACAAAAACCAATTCTAAGACGTGTATCATCGTTTCATTAATATTACACATAGATATAGCCCCTGTACAAGGGATTAGCAACAACATCCTAAAGCTTTTCTGGCCTAAGGTGACATCAATTCAAATCTTACATCTTGTCTAATACCTTGGCTAAGTCACTAAGTTCTTAGGAAGTAGCAGACTCATAGTAGGGCTGGACAAAAGATTAGCTTCATGATGCCCATGCCCAAGCTAGTCTGAATAAAGACTTTATAGCCTAGCTAGCACCTTCATTTAATTAGCTGCTAGATACAGATACCCTTCCTATATAAATTATAATATATATATTGTTCTATGTACTGTTATTGGATGTATCCCAAGTTTTGCAGAAGGTAACTTGAGAATTACATGAAATTCATTACAGTACGTTTCTGTCAAAATTGAAAATAATATTTATTCTTTAAAACACTACTGTTTACATTTTCCCTTTCAAAACGAGGCTTTTGAAAACAATGATTTAGGTAGAACATCTCCATCAGTATACAACTACTATTTAAATTTCATTCATGGAGAACCTCTTTCTAGAGGTAACCCACTAGCTTTTAATTTAGTTTTCAGGTCTTTGTTGTCTGAGCTCTCTGCCAGCCTGGTAAGCCTGTCTGCCTCCGGGGACTTAGGCAGACTCTTCCGGTCTTCTTCACTTTATGGGTCTGTCTTCAGATGCCAGTGGACATTTCTCTTTGAGTGTAGAAATAGGGTGACTGACAAAGACCCTTTGGGATCTTTTTATGAAGATTTGACAGCCATGAAATGTAGGCAATTGTGCAGATAGTGAGCACTGCTGTGACCCTAGGTTTCATCCTGCATTCCTAATACAGTTCTTTTAAAGGGAACTATCCGAGCCAACGGACTTAAAAGTTCTCCTTCACCACTTCAGATATGGCTTCCTTGTTGTCTCATAAATGCATAGAGTTGCTAATGTTCCTACAGTTTCTCAATCCTTTGTCTAAACCAATTATTGCCAGGGTAGGGATATTAGTAATCTCAGGAGGCTGCAGCTACTCATCTTATAAGAATTACAGAAATTACATCAGTTTAATGTTTGACCTTGACCTCATCAGCCTGGACTTCTCTCTTATGTATAGATTCTGGAACCAGCCCAGTAAAGGCAGGTTTGGAAATATGTTTTCTGAAGGCTCCTCCGTGACTGGGGAGCTTGTTTTGAGGGGTCCACTACTGAGGCACAGGCAAGGCGCAGGTTGCTGGAATTGCTGATTCAAATATTTTTATAAGCCCAGGAAAATGTAATAAATAAAGTTAACCAACAAAAAAAGCTTATTAAATTTTGATAAAATGAACAAATAAATGGAACTCAAATAACTCAAAATACACATTCAGGAAGGAGATAAATACTCACTAAAGAAGTTGTTTTCTTGTGAAATGAAGATATTTGCTAAACATCAATTTTGATGTAATCCAGCTATATCCTCAGATGCTCCTCTGCCAGTCATCTTTCATATTCTAAGTAATTTCTGTACTTGAAGTATCCTTAGACTTTTTTTCCTTCACTTGTTGTTAAATATGAAGTCATTACTAAATTTACCTCTAAATTCTTTGCTGGGACACAACACTAAAAGTCCATTTATTCTGCATTAGTTGAAGAATTTCTAGGCATCACACATGCTATCAGAATTCTTATTTCTCTGCTACACACTAAACCAGAATGATCAACATGGACATAAGTTTTCTGCACCTTTGCCTTGGACATGGCTACAAATGCATTGTCTTTGTTTCCAACTGGATGTATGCAGATTAGGAATAAACAAGATGTGGTTCCAAATTACACCAAATTGATTTTAAACTGAAGGATCTCTTTGGGTTTTCAATAGTAATCCATCTTTATCTTTTCATGGCAGCATACATGTCTGAAAATGGACAAATTTATTCAAGCCCATTTTGCGTAACGAGATATAAGGTTACAATGCTTGATAGTGTTTCCTGCCCCAAGTGCTGCCTGACCATAAGAGAGGAAAGCAAATTTTTTTTGCATGTTTCAAAGATTGATGTTTTCTTTTACTTCCAGTTTAAGAGTTCCCAATGCATTCAGAACCATTCATATGACTCTGAGAAACTAGATGCTACTCAGATGATGACTTAAAAAAATATCATCAGCAGTTTACAAATCTCATTCTTTTTATCATCCTATTGAATGGGTTATCAACTTTTTAAAGCAATGAATGATTGGTTTCTTAGTCCTTAATCCATTTGCTTGTGCCTATTTTCTAAATAAATCCTTACCATATTTGTTTGTGCCTTTAACTATTATATTAACTCTTACATAACTTTGTTTTATCCTCCTGACAAGTCAGTGTTACTTTAAATTTGACAATATTATATGAAAAAAAAAAAACAGTGATTGGGACATCTACAATGGAAACTTTTCTGAAATTTCCTTTAAAAGGAATCTTTCTTACAGATATTCAAATGAAAAGCTATTCAGGAAAGCTAAAGAGCTGAGATTTAAATAAGAGCTTGCACATTCTAAGGTCCATCTTCTCCACAACTTTTTACTGGATCTTGACTCTACATTCTAGACAGTATATTCCAACTCCTATATACCCAACATGTATCATGTTTTATGACAGAGGTGATGAGTATGCTGGAACATCTTCTGCCTTACAGTTTAAAAGAAGCAACAAAGAACTCTGTTTAAATCCCCATCATTTCTTCTTCTGACGTCATCCGGTACCTGTGGTGTGACACCTTGCACAGTCTTGGTGCAGTGGGAAGGGGTTTGGACCAGCCAAGGCTCAGTGTGCTGGGCTCTGCTGACTCCCCATGGGAGACCTTAATTTGGGGGATGTGGGAATGTGAGGTAGCTTGGGAAAGAGGGATGGGGGGGGCGTGGGAAGAGAGAGGAGGTGGGATCTGTGGGTGGTATGTGGAGTGAGTAGAAAATTTCTTAATAAAGAAAAATGGAAAAAATAAATCCCCATCATTGATTAGAAATACATGAATGAAATTTTGGAATAACTGATTTTTGAAGGAAGTTTGGATAGAGAATAAATTACATTGAATGCATGCTTGAATTACTACAACTTAAACTGACTCCACAGATAAGAACAAGTCGGGAATACCATATTATAAGAAAATAGTTTACAACTGAGGGGAGCCTTGTGCAAATGATGTACAGTGTTTAAGTTCATGTGTTCTAGGGTTTGTTTTTAATTTTCAATGTGTGTGTGTGTGTGTGTGTGTGTGTGTGTGTGTGTGTGTGTATTCTTATATTGGAGTATGTAGGCACATGACAATCTGCGTTGGTGCCTTTGGAAGCCAGATAAGAGCATTAGATTGCTTGGCCTTAAGTTACAGACAGTTATAAACTGCATTATGTAGATGCTGAGAAGTGAACCTCTTATCTTCTGAAAAATCAGTAAGCATCCTTAACTAAAGAGGCATCTCTGAAGTTCCTTATGTGAACAAACCATATTATTGGACCATGATGGCTACAGATGTAGAACAAAATGGGGCCTAAAATGAGATTTTAGCTGTATTTTAAGTACAAAAAGAAAACAATTTCTATATTTCATATAATCATCATATGTGGAAAGGGAGGAAATAGGAACACATTAAGAAGTTAAGTGGCATAGAATCAACATAGTAAAAATGGCAATCTTACCAAAAGCAATATATATATTCAATGCAATCCCTATCAAAATTCCAACACAATTCTTCCCAGACTTGGAAAGAACAATACTTAACTTTATGGGAAACAAAAAACCTAGGATAGCTAAAAGAATCCTGTATAATAAAGCAACCTTTGGAGGCATCATGATCCCTGACCTCAAGCTCTACTATAGAGCTAAAGTAATAAAAACAGCTTGGTGCTGGCATAAAAACCAGCAATTGAACCAATGGAATCGAATTGAAGACCTTGACATTAATCCACACACCTATGAACATATGATTTTCCACAAAGAAGCCAAAACTGTACCATAGAAAAAAGAAAGCATCTTCAACAAATGGTGCTGGCATAACTGGATGTCAACATGCAGAAGATTGCAAATAGATCCATATCTGTCACCATGCACAAAACTCAAGTCTAAGTGTATCAAAGACCTCAACATAAATCCAGTTACACTGAACTTGATAGAAGAGAAAGTAGGAAGTAGCCTGGAATGAATTGGTACAGGAGACTAATTCCTAAATATAATACCAGTAGCACAAACACTGAGAGCAACAATTAATAAATGGGACTTCCTGAAACTGAGAAGCTTTTGTAGAGCAAAGGACATGGTCAATAAGACCAAACAACAACCTACAGAATGGGAAAAGATCTTCACCAACCCCACATCTGACAGAGGGCTGATCTCCAAAATATATAAAGAGCCCAAAAAGCTAGACATCAAAATACTGAACCATCCAATTAAAAAATGGACTACAGAGCTTAACAGAGAATTCTCAATAGAAGTATCTCAAATGGCTGAAAGGCATTTAAGAAATTGCTCAACATCCTTAGTCATCAGGGACTTGCAAATCAAAACAACTCTGAGATACCATCTTACACCTGTCAGAATGGCTAAGATCAAAAACACTGAAGACAACTTATGGTGGAGAGGATGTGGAGAAAGGGGAACACTCCTCCACTGTTGGTGGGAATGCAAACATGTACAACCATTCTGGAAATCAGTATGGCAGTTTCTCAGAAAATTGAGAATAAGTCTTCCTCAAAACCCAGTTATACCACTCTTGGGCATATACCCAAGGAATGCTCAATCTGACCACAAGAACACATGCTCAACTATGTTCATATCAGCATTATTTATAATAGCAAGAACCTGGAAACAACCTAGATGTCCCTCAACTGAAGAATAGATAAATAAAATATGGCACATATACACAATGGAGTACTACTCAGCAGTAAAAAACAATGATATCATGAAATTTGCAGACAAATGGATGGATCTAGAAAATAGCATCTTGAGTGAGGTAACCCAGACTCAGAAGAACAAACATAATATGCACTCACTCATAAGTGATACTAAATGGGAAGGAAGAGATGGCCAGACTGTAACCCACAACTCCAGAGAGGCTAGCTAACAGGAAAAGACCCTAGGAGGGACACATGGATGATCATGTGAAGGAAAAGTGGATGAGATCTACATGAGTGGACTGGGGGTGTGGCAGAGGGTGATGAGTGGGGGATGAGAACATAGGAAAGAGGGAGGGTCAAGCTGGAACAGGGACAGAGTGGGAGAACAGGGAGAAAGATACCATGATAGATGAGGACATGATGGGAATAGGAAGAGGCAGGGTGCTGGAGAGGCTCTCAGGAATCCACAAGGATGACCCCACCTTGGTCTGCTGGCAGTGGTCCAGAGTGTGCCTGGACCGGTCTAGTCTGGTGAACAGCCTAGCCAATAACCTAACTATCATCATAGAGCCTTTGTCCAGTGACTGATGGAGGCAGATACAGAGATCCACGGCCAGTCGCCAGGCTGAGCTCCTGGAATCCAATTGATGAGAGAGAGGAAAGATACTGCAGACGGTAGACGTCGAGATCATTATGGGAGGATGTGCAGAGATGACTGGCCACCCTAGTGGAAACCCATGAACTGTGGACTGGTGGATGTGGAGCCACCATGGGACTGGACTCGGCCCTCTGGATACGAAAGACGGTTGTTTGGCTCGAACTGTTTGGGAGGCACCCAGGCAGGGGGATCAGGATCTGTCCCTGGTCTATGGGCAGGCTTCTGGAATCCGGTGCTTGTGGTGTGACACCTTACACAGCCTTGGTGCAGTGGGAAGGGGTTGGACCTGCCTAGGCTCAGTGTGCTGGGCTCTGCTGACTCCCCATGGGAGACATCGATTTGGGGGATGTAGGGATGCGGGGTGGCTTGGGAAAGAGGGCTGGGGATGGGAGGAGGGGGTTCTGTGGATAGCATGTGAAGTGAGTAGAAAATTTCTTAATAAAGAAAAATGGCCAAACACACTAAAAAAAAAAAAAAAAAAAAGTGAAGTGTCTATCTGGGTACATTTGGATATGGACACCAGAGAGCAGCAGGAAAGATGAAGAAATGCAGATGGTTTTAGAGAGTAAGACATACTTTACTGGCTTTGTGACTCAATAATGGAGGTTTGAAGAGGGTAGAAAGGATGGTAGACACAAGTTCTCTTTGTAGCAGAGAGGGTTGATTCCTGGCTTAAAACAAGATTGATAATAGCTTAGAAATTCTTGCAACATTTAGTACATTTTAGTGTGACAGTCAGAAGTACATGCCCAATGTTCCAAGCATATGAATTAGGACATGCATGTGTGTTAAATCATGTATGTGCATGAGATACGCTAGGAATCTCAAAAAGGATTTTACTAAGAAACTGATGTTTCCTGCAGAACCTGAGTCTGCATTAGGTGTATTGTGTGCTGCTTGACCCCAACGGAGTAGAATTTCATGTCTGCAAAAACTATGGAGTGCTGTAGGCAATGAGCCAAAATTATATTGGTAGATTTTATTCCATTTGATAACAATTTAGTTTACAACTCTATAATAGCTCACTGAACATTTTGACTACTGATTGTTATTAGAATGTATGGCAAAGCATAGCAAAATTATATCTTCCTCTAATCCTAAAGCAAATAATGCTAAAAGAAATAGAAACAGCCTACAGATTTCTCTGAATTTCCCACCTGCTTAATGTTCCTACTCATTGATATGATAAGTGTACTATGTATGATGTTCTTTGTTTTTGGGGCAATAAACATTCATGTACCTTCTCCTGTTGGAAAGTACACTGCTCAGAGTAACTTAAATCAGAATTTTCTGAGCTTTTGTCATGCAGAAAGATGCTAACAAACTAAATAGGCCCTTATGTTATAACAGCAGACCAGATTAAGAACATAAAAAAAAAAAAAAACCAAAGTAGGAAGACAATTTTTGAGCATATGGACCCACAGAATCCTTCAGGAAAGAGTAACACTGAAATTTATTAAGTACTGTGGACAGGATGAGGGCTCAGGGGTTCAGACACTTTCTGAGGAAGGAAGAAGTTACAGTGCTTCACAGGTACAAGGGACTACAACAAGCTCTAAGTATAATAGCTGATAGATTACACACATAAAAAATAGAAAACATAATATCATAACTGTCAGATAAAATTAATTCCTTCCCAGACTATATTTAGAAAATAAAATAACAATGGGTGACGTGTGTGTGTGTGTGTGTGTGTGTGTGTGTGTGACAACACACCTACATTCTTATCCACTTTCACACTAATAAAACCCTTTCTCCTAATTAGCTTTATTTCCTTCCATAGTTTCCATTTTGCTTATTTTTTTGCTTTATTTTCCATTTACTTTCTAAATAACTTCACTAATTTCCATCTTATATGTTTTTCACCCTGTGTAATCTTGAAATTCTTTGAGTACAATTCAAATGAAGTTATCACAGCATGAGAAGTTTCATTTTTAATTTACATTGTTTAGTAAACACACACTGCCTATCCAATTTGCCATGCCTAGCCATTTCACATAAAGAACTGTGTTATTCTAAACTGCAAACTTTCGCTGATCCAAAGAAGCAATGGTTTTTAAAAAAATCTATTGTGAGCCTACATTACAAAATGGAAATTACCATCACAGTCATCACACTGTAATATGAACAGTAGAACTGAATATGTGAAATATGGAAATGAGAAGTGTTCTGGACAGAATAATTTTTGTCAATCAACTTGGCTCCAATTAAAATCTTAAATAAAAGGAAATTTTATTGTACAAATAATTATATCATTAATAAACTAGATACAGGTTATTGCATTCCATATGGAAGTTTTGAATTGTTAGTAATTAGTATTCTTAATACTAATAAATCAGTATTTTCTTCATGTTCCCTCACTGGATTGTTCCAAGTAAGGTTGCCCCCTGGTGTTCATTTTGAGCATGTCTTTTACATTGTATAATTGTGTATGGAAATCTCCACCTATCGACTAATTTCACTAATGAGGATTTAAAACCAGTTATTTACATGTTACATGAATTTCACTCATGCTAAAGTTCAATTTGAATTATATTTTCATGAAATACGTAACTTGGATTTTGTAACTGATTAGGATAACAAAAAAATTATCCTCAGTCAGAAATGTCCACTGATCATATTAGATGTATCTGTTCATCCCATTTAATATCTTCAGAGATTGTAATAGAAATATAGAATAAAATGCACAAATATTAATGTATTAATTATGGCAAGAATTGTCTTCATTAAGCTGACAGTTTGAGAATTCTCGTTGACACTTGCTGAAACCTAAATAACTAGAATAATAGAGTCATTGGCAAAAATGATCAGATTGTAAGTAATAAATTTTAAAAATGATGATTTATTTGACGAGTTCAATAGTGTAAGATTATTTAACACATATTTTCAGTTAATTTTAACCTGTTTAGATATATGTTGTAGATTTCCTTATTTTATGCTCTATGCATTATTTACTTTTCTATTCCTTTTATAAACCATCATGACCAGAACAATTTAGACATGAGGAGGTTTTGGTGGCCTTGAAATTCCAGTGGGATAAGAGTACGTAATGTTGGAGCAGAGGGATGGAAGTGGAGTTGGATATTCGAAGCTTACAAGCAAGAACAAAAGAGCAAGCTTTCTGACTTGCAGATGCTTATCTCTTAAACACTGCCTGAGTTTACTGAGATACTTAGCATCATGTGTCATGATGCTACCTATTAAGTACTTTAGCAGATACAAGATTTTCTCTGGGGCAAAGGCTATTTTATCTTTAAAAAAATTACCTAGTTTGGTTTACTCTGGCTGAGATGAAACACAATGACCAAAAACCAATTAGGGAGGGAAAGGTTTATTTGCCTTACACTTCCATATCACCACTCATTATTCAAGGTAGTCAGGACAAGAACTCAAGGTAGGTCAGGAAACTGGAGGCAGGAGCTGATGCAGAGGCCATGGAGGAGTGCTGCTTATTGGTTTGTTCCTTGTGGCTTTCTTATAGAACCAAGGACTATCAGTGCAAGGGTGGAACCACTCACAGTGGCTGAGATCTCCCATATCAATCATTAATTAAGAAAATTTTATATATATATATATATAGAGAGAGAGAGAGAGGGGGGGGGAGGCTTGTTTGCAGCCCAAACTAATGGAGACATTTTCTCAGCTGAGGCTCCTTCTCTCTGATGACTCTAGCTTGTGTCAAGTTGACATAAAACTAGCCACCACAACTGACCCCTTTTCAACTTGACACACAAACATATCACTATTAAGCGATAACATTTATGTTCTTTTCCATCTCCCAATTTACACATTAGCAGAAGCATCACCATATTAAACATTTTACAAACAACTTCATGCTCTTACAAATCTGAATATGTTTAAAATTCAATCTCTTTAAAAAATCCAAAGTCTCTTAAAATCAAGAGTCTCTCAAACTGTGGACTCCTATAAACTCAACATTAAGTTAAATACTTTCTTATTTCAAGGGAGATGAACCAGGGCATAACCATGATCCACTTAAAGAAAGTCCAAACTTTAACTATATATATAACTGAATGTTCAATGTCGGCTTTCATCAGCCTGTGCAAATCTTGTCTGATGAACTTAGGATCTGAAGACATGAAAGAATGTGGCAGAGTACAGTTTAATGCTGAAGACAACCTTACTCCAGTGTACTATTAAATGTGAAAGCAATTACATACTATGAAACAAAGAAAGCAATGTCCCAAGGAAAGATTTTTGAGTTCAGAAAAACACGGTCAGGAAAACCTGTAAATAAATGTCAGTAAGTCCATAGTAAATATGAGTAGAACATCCCTTTCCCAAAACTTTTTCATGACAGAATAATTTTAACAGAATTGCTCGGCAGATACTATAGATTATATCTAGGGATTTATACAGGCAAGGTCATATCCAGATTCATGGTACACTGACCAGATTGGGTTCTATAGCTATGTTCTGACATCCAACAAGAATGAATTTGTCTTTTCTGCTTCCTTTTCCCATGACCTTAAGTTCTGTTGGCCCAAAATATTTGTTTCTAGAGTTGAGAATGCTCATGCCAGGAGAAACAATAAATGTTACATTGAACTGGAAGCTCAGACTTCTCCTTGACCACTTTGAGTTTCTGATACCCTTAGGTCAATAACAAAGGAATAACAATGTTAGGAGGGGTGATTGATCCAGATTACCAGGTGTAAATTGGATTACTTCTCCACAATGGAGGTAAGAAAGATTATGTCTGGAGTGCAGGAAATTCTTTAGGGCATCTCTTGGTGCTAGCTTCTATGCCCTGTGATTAAAGTCAGTGTTTAAATACAATAACAATCCAGGCAGGATGACTAAGAGTACAGACTCTTCAGGAATGAAGGTATGGGTCACTCCTCCGGGAAAAGAAACAAGGCCTGTGGAGGTGCTTGCTGAGAGTGGAAGGAATACCAAATGGGTAGTAGAGAAAGGTAGTTATAAATACCAACTCGGGCCATGTGACCATTGCAGAAATGAGGATTATGACTGACATGTGTTTCAGTCATATTCTATTAAGAATGCGTTTGTACAGATACTTACTTTTCTTTCCTGTATTCCTTTATTGTGCAATGTAACATCAATCAGTGGTTGCTATATTTAAGTGTTGAGATATTTAAAAAATACCCCTGAATGGACATTGCCATCTATGCTAAAAATTTTAATGCATTCGAAGTTGTACATGGGATAGTTATATCTTGTTAGTCATAATTTTGACATGTTCATTGTTTTCATTTGGAAATTAAGCTTGAAATAAGAAATGTGATTGTGTATAATATTAAAAAGATATAGAATAATGATAGTTACTCTTGGTTGTCAACTTGACTATCTTTGAAATGTACTAAAACCCAGGCAGCTGTGTACACTTATAAGAGTTTTTTTCTCTTATATCATTTGAAGTGGGAAGATCCACTGTTAATCTGGCCCACACCTTCTAATGGCAGCCTCTCGAGGGGATATGGAAGAAGTAAGCTTTCTTCCGTTATTCCCTTGTCCTCAGTGGTGAGTCCATTCCTTCACTAGCACTAGATTCTACTTTTTCGGGTTCTTTAGTGTACCAAAGACCAGATAAGACATCCAGCATTCTGGACTGAACTACTGCTGGATTCTTGGACTTTCTGTTAGTAGACAGCCATTGTTGGAGTAGTTGGATCATAGTCTGCAAGCCACTCTAATAAATCACACACACACACACACACACACACACACACACACACACACACTCATTCATTCATTCGTTCTATCAGTTCTGCTCCTCCAGAAAATCCTAATTAATTCCGTTTTTAGTAACTTGGAAAAACATTTCAGTTTGGATAAATAGAGCAAAATCTTGAATGAAATTGTGTATTTTTTTTAAAAAAAATATATGCATTTAGATTTTCTAAATTTAGTTTAGTTTGCTGGGCGGTAGTGTTGGTGGCGACGCCTTTAATCCTAGCAATCAGGAAGCAGAAGCAGGCAGATTTCTGTGAGTTCGAGGCCAGCCTGGTCTACAAATCGGGATCCAGGAAAAGGAGGAAAGCTACACAGAGAAAGCCTGTCTTGAAAAACCAAAATAAATAAATAAATAAATAAATAAATAAATAAATAAATAAATAAAAATTTAGTTTATATAGTTTTCTTCAAAATTTTTCATTGTGAAGAGAAAGTTGCATTATTAGCATTTAATAAGTCCTCTTGGGTGGTCCACAAGTATCAGTCAGGGACATAGCACTGTACTTTAGAAAATGAACTGTAACATACAATAATGTGTCATGTAAATGTTCTAGTCACTTTGGAGCTAGGCATGATGAATACGCTTATAATTCTAACAGTCAAAAGAGAGATCACAAGAAATTTGAGGCTGGATTGGTTTTCCCAGTAAGTTACAGATGCCCCTTGTACTAGAGTAGCCCCCATCTCAAGTAAATAGAAATAAAGAACAAGAAATATTTGTCTTACTGAATAAATGTTAAACTATTACAAAGCTATCTTTTTCTCAAATAGCAAAACAGTTTTAACGTATTGTTTGACTATCAATAGAGCACAAAACATGTTTTTCATAAATGGGACAAACAATTTAATGAATTGGAAGGCAGTATTTCTGATTTCACAGATAATATTCAAGAAACAAAGCAAGATTAATAGAATGGTTGTTAATGTCAGCAGTTTGGACAGTCCTGACTTTTATACCTAGTGACTGATATGATTCACTTAAGTCAGCAGTGTTTTGTCACTCTTTCTATAGTTTAGAGTAGATTCCATGTAGTTATTTTAGGATACTTTTGTTCATGAGATTTTAGCAGTAGCAATAAGGAGTATGTAGCTCAAGATTCCCTCTCACTCAAAGAGCACATGGTCTGTGGGAGGAATGGAATGTTGCTTCTCGCTCCAGTTTTTCCTCAAGAAATAGCACATTTTTTTTACAAAAAATTTGGGTCCTGCAGCTTGTATTCCATCATGCTTTCTTTGGCAATATCCAAAAATTTAGATTCCCAAATCCACAAATTAATCTTCTAGTCTTGCAATGTCCCCAAGAGAAGATACTGCTACCATTGTTACCATTGTCATTTGTGTGTGTGTGTGTATGCATTTGTAGAGTTATAGACATCAGAATATAATCTATGCTTGGTGGCATTTCTTTCCTTCTATTTTGTGGTTCCTGGTATCAAAATCAGCCTTGTTGGTAAGCTCCTTCTCAAAATGATTCATCTTGTCAGCACCTCATGGAAACTACACTTTCTTGATGTTCTGTCTCTTTGTTGTTCTTCTAAATCAAGGGAGCATGTTAGTTGTATAGTCTGCCATTGAGAATCATGACTGAGCAGGATGTTACTTCTCTAAAAATTATTGAATGTCAGGTCTTGCTCCAAACCCCTGATTCAAAAATCTACAACTGTCTTATTTATAGTTTTTTCCCCCCCTGGGAAGAGACATCAAGACCATAGCAACTATTATAAAGGAAAATATTTAATTGAGGTGGCAGTTTACAGTTCAGAGGTTCAGTTCATTACCATAATGGCAGGGAACATGGCAGTATGCGGGCATATATGGTGCTGGAGATGTAGCTGAGATTCCTACATCTTGCAGGAAACAGGAAATAGTCTATATCTCACACTGAGTTGTTGCTGGAGAGCTTCTCTCCAGGTTCCACCAAGCCCCACAGTCCCACAATCCAAGTATAAAATAATCACTCAGACGCTTACATTACTTATAAACTGTATGGCCATGGCAGGCTTCTTCCTAACTGTTCTTATATCTTAAATTAACCCATTTCTATAGATCTTTACCTTGCCACATGGCTCGTGGCTTACCGGTGAGCCATGTGCTTGTCCTGGCTGTGGCTGCAGTGTCTCCCCCTCCTTCTTCCAGTTTCCCCAATTCTACTCTCTCCTTGTCCCGCCTATACTTCCTGTCTGGTCACTGGCCATCAGTGTTTTATTTATATAGAGCGATATTCACAGCACTGAGTAGAGATTGAGCAAAAGAGACAACAAAACCCACCCAGGCAGTGACAAACTTCCTCCAATAAGGCCACACCTCCTTATAATGCCACTCCCTTTGGGACCATTTTCCTTAAACAACCACAGTCCACTCCTTGGCCTCCAAAATCTTGAAGCCATAGCATAATGCAAAAATGCATTTAGTCCAACTTCAATGTACCTCTAGTTTATCACAGTTTCAACAGTATTTAAAAGTACAAAGTTCAAAGTCTCTTCTGAGATTCATACAGTCGCTTAACTGTACTCCCCTGGAAAATCAAAATCAAAAAACAGATCACATACTTCCAATATATAATGACACAGCATATATATTATCATTTCAAAACATAGGAAATGGAGCATAGTGAGGAAATACTGGACCAAAGCAAGACTGAAAACTAGCTGAGCAAATTCCAAACTTTGGATGTCCATGTTTGATGTCAAAATGCTCTTCAGAAATCTCTAATCCTTCCAGCTTTGTTGACAGCAAGACGTTTTTATCTTTTAGGCTGTTTCTACTCCCCTTTAGCAGCTCTCCTCAGCAGACATCCAAAAACTCTGGCGTCTCTAACATCTTGGGGTCTCGAAGGCAATCCAGTCTTCTACTTCAGAGCTTCATGATACGGGTTTTCTAGGCTTCCATTCAGGGGACACCCCTGACACACATCTGGACTCAGTAGCTTTCCTTAGGCAAATTCCATATCCTATTTCTTCTATCCTTAACTCTAAACCCAGAAACATGTGGCTGAACCTGCCAAGTTCTGCTGCTTACTGAGGCTGGAAATTGAACCCCTGTTCAATCACATCTTCACCAGCTTTCTGTCTTTCACTGCCTAGCTTGGCTGTTCTGGAATTTGCTCTTTTGACCAAGTTGGCATCAAACTCAGAGATCTGCCAGTCTCTGCTTTCCCGGTTCTGGGATTAGAGACATGCACTACCATACTAGGCTCTAAACTTTTCATTAATTCCTTTTCATAAATTGTAAATTATTCTGGGTGAGATCTTGCCCTGAGGTCACTACTCTCTTTATTCCATTTCTTTTTTTGTTTGTTTTTGTTTTTTTGAGACAGAGTTTCTCTGTGTAGCTTTACGCCTTTTTTGGAACTCACTTTGTAGACCAGGCTGGCCTCAAATTCACAGAGTGCTGGGATTAATGGCATGTGCCATCATTGCTCAACTCTTTATTCCATTTCTTAAACTGTTTTTCTTCTTGAACACAGCACTTTAACTCCATTCCATTTCTCCTCAAATTTTACATTTTCTTGTTCCTTTCCATAACATATCTTCATTAGAGTTACCACTCCTAACCACAGGACAAAGTCTATACTAGGCTGTTTTGAGATTTCCTCTACCAATGGAATTAACCCATATCTCTTCACTTTGGCCTCAAGAAGACTCCAGATAAAGGCAAAAGTCAGCCACATTCTTCCCTGCATTATCACAAGAAAGATCACTTGGCAATATATTAAAATTATTCTCCTCTGAAACCTCTTGATGTAGATCCCACACAGTTCATCAAATAACACTCAGCACCACTGTCTTCCATGACCCTACGAGTATGGCCCATTAAGCATAAAGCATTCCATTGCTTTCATAACACCAAGTACAGAAGTCTAAATTCTTCCAAATAATAACATTGTGAGGCCCATCACAACAATACTTCAGTCCCTGGTACCAACTTCTGTCTTACTTAGGGTTTCTTTTCCTGTGGAGAGACATCATGGCCATGGTAACTCTTATAAAGAAAAACAGCTTGCAGTTTTGAGGTTGCATCCATTATTATCATGGCAAGAAACATGGTGACATGCAGACAAAAATGATGCTGGAGAGGTAGCTGAGATTCCTACATCTTTCAGACAATAGGAAATTGCCTGAGTCTCACACTGAGGGAAACATGAGCAAAAAAATCTCAAAGCCCACTTCACAAGGACACACTTCCTCCAACAAGGACATACCTACTTCAGCAAAGGCACACCTCCAAATAATGTCACTCCCTTTGGGGACCATTTTATTTCAAACCACCACAACATCTGAACATAATATTTGGGTGACCCATATTCAAATAAAATTTCAGCACATGCTATTCAGACACTTGCACCTTCATGTGTATTGCAGCATTATCTGTATTAACAAAGCTGAGAAGTCAGTGTAGGTGTTCACTAACATATTAGTGGATACAGAAAATGTGTTACTTTTTACAGAATGACATTGTATTCAGTCATATTAGTGAGTGAAATGTATATTTTTGGAAAACATATGAAATTACAGATAAACATATTAAACTCAATATGCTAGAATTAGAAAGTCAAATAGAATGTTTTCTCTGATTTGTAGACCATAAATTATAGATAGATGAGGCATGAAACTAATTAGTCTTATTAATAAAAACCAGGAGTCAAATACCAGGGTAATAACCTGAAAGATCAGAGAAGCAAAACAGCAGCCACTAGTGACTTTTTACCTCTCTGGATCCTCAGATTGAAAAGGGGGCCAAGATCCTGTCTCCACCTACCTTATATTCCTGTCTTGACCTCCAGTTGTTCTAAGATTCAAGGTGTGAGCCTCCCAAGGACTAGGATTAAAGGAATGAGCCTCCCAAGTGCTGGGAACAAAGGGGTGTGGCACCACAGTCTGGCCTGTATGGTTAACTAGTGCCTAGCTCTGCCCTCTGGTCTCCAGGCAAGCTTTGTCAGAACACAAACGAAATATCACACAACAGATACATATGAAAAAAAATATGTTCCCTGATTTTAGTCTCATCACCATTGTGTTCTACTCATTGGCTGATTCTTAGGTTTAGCTTTTGGACTTCAAACTATTTTCTGAAATATTGGTATTTTCACATAGATTTCTAGGCTCCCCCATTTCATGTAAAAAATGTATTTATTTGGTCTTAGTTGAGGTTTTTTTTTTCCTCATGTGTATCTTATGGTTGGAGTCAGCTTTGGTACATGCTATATACTGTTGGAGCAGGCTTCTTATAATTTCTCAATGATTATAATTTATTTTATACTTTTTATTTCAAAATATAATAACATATGGCAAAGAATAACTTTAGGAACAAACCTGTTAATCTTTCACAATCCAGTATGCAGCAATTCACCTTCACAAACTTCTAAAGCAGATTCCATCATCGAGTTCATAGATGTCAGTAGGACTAGGAGACCAGAGAAGGAAAAGATACCTAAGAGTCCTAACATTAAATTAAGGGATTTTTTTGTGTTACTATTTAACAATCACACATAAAAAAATTACCAATACAGAACATAGAGCAAATTTTAATTAAATTGAACAGTCAGATGAGTGTTGCAGCATCAAACAAGATTCAGAACATTAACATATATACAGAGAAAGAAATTATTCATAACATTTCATCATGAACATAACCAAAGATAAATCTTATCAGAATCTATGCCAAGCTCTCCCATATATCTTACATTGCATGATCAAAATATATCAAAATAAGAGAACAACAAAAACATTAATTTTCAAAATATATGTGTAAGGGAAACTCAGCTACACAATTCTTATCTTAAAATGTAAATCAAGGTAGATTTTATTTGGGATGACAATACAATGAGTTTTATCCTGTCAAAACCTAAAGGTGAGATGAGCCAAACTGGTCACCAAAGAGAAAGCATACATTCAAATGCTATTTAAAATCAAAGACAGAAAGGTATGGGTCAGCTTGGTATTAAAATAATTCTTGGCAGAAACCAGGCCCTGCATTCAATCTCCAGTACTGAAATACATGAATTTCTAATATTATATTGAATTTTGATTTAAGTAAAAATAGGTATAGTAAGAAATACAGTGTTAAAAACAGAAATCAGTGCCACAACATCCAAATAAAGGTAACAGTTACATGCACTACATAATGGTTAAGATGTTTAAAATTAAAAAAAAAAAACTTTTATTAAGTTTCTGATTTTATTTATGAAATAATACTTATTTCAAAGACAGAAAATGGAAAAAATATTTTTGCCAAATTGCAAAATATATTTGGGAGTGCCCTTCTGAGAATCCATATAGGCATTAGTGATAAGGATTATAGAAGTTTTATTTATGATGCTTTATAATTATCATTTCTATCAATCAGCTTGTTCTATGATTTATAGTTATTATTCAATACTACTACTTCTTCTACATTTTACTGTGATTGTATCTTATTTCTCAATTCCAAAATATGGATAGGTGAACACAGACTGTCATAACATAATATCACAGCAACAGGAATTAGCTAGCTCACAGCTATGAAACCTGAAATTCTGAAATCATGTTGTCAGAATAGGCAGGTGCTTTAATGAGACATTTTCCCCAGGTTGTATAAAGCCATGTTCTTTGGGCATGTTGTATAGGGCATGTATACACACAGATAAAGGGAACAAATTCAGTCTCTCCATCCTAGGACCTCATTTAACCCTAATTACTTTCTTATAAGGCTTATCTCCAAATATATTCACTTTAAGACTTAAAGTTTTGACATATGAATCTAGGCAAGAAATATTTTGTTATATTTAACATATATTCTTCTCACCACCCCAAAGCCCCAAGATATTAATTTGTTCCAGTATTAATGTCGAACTTTGAAGCATGAAGTCTCATCTAAGTGCGTAAATCAGACATGGAGGAGACTCAAGTTACAGATTCTTCTTGAGGTTATGTTCATTACATTTCTGGACCAGTATAAATGTAGTAATGGATTTCAAGGAAGCCTTGTGAGTAAGGCCTGGGAAACATTTCAATTCCAAAAGGAAAAAGGTGAAAGGAAAAGAATGACAGTAAGTCTCATGCCACTCAAAAACCCAGAACAAGAAAGTTCTATGTAAGATACTAATTGTGACCTTTGAGCATGACTGTTTGATTGATTACTCTGCAAAAGTTCAAATAATGGGTACAAAACCAGCATGTTCTGCATAGTGGTCTAATCCCAAAGATTTCTAGGATGCCACTTGGCAGCAAGAAATAATTGTGGTGTACTTGGCCAAGTTGGAAACTTCTATTGCATCTCTGGATTCTTTAGTCCTATCCTTGACCTGTGAAGCATTTGGGCTCCCAAATGTCACTATTGGCCTGCCCTTAATCCACACTGGTATTAATTCTACTGATATAAGTTCATCTCTATTCTTGGATTCTGTTGTATGTTATTAATTTCACAGTTCACAATACCCTAATTTTCTTTTCAAATGGATGCCTAAGTGCACTTTGTGCATTCTCCTAAAAATGAAAAAAAAGAATAGAAAAGAAAAATCTTTTCTTTTTCTTTTTAATATGAGTAGCCTAAGAGTTTTTCAATCTTCAAGTTCATATTCTACTTTCCTTGACAATAGAGCTTTCAATTTCTCTATAAGCATGCACAATTGGCTTCACAACAATAGAAAAGACAGTTACCTCACCTCTAAAATTTTGTTTAAAACTCTCCTTAGTTAGATAATTGGTTTCATGGTTCATAAATTCTTTCTCAAAACACAAAATGACAGTTCAGTTTAATCATGTGTTTCTTCAAATTCTTGGTAGATGTTTTTTTCTTTGACAACAACCATGTCATTTGAAACTTCATCAGAATAGCTTTGTCTCCTTTCTCAGTCAGTCTTCAAGCCTAGCACACATTTTGAGACATTTTTCTTTGTACTTTGTTTTGGAGCAGCATAATCTGGCCTTAGTTACCTTGGTTTTCCATAGAACAGCACCAAAGATTCATTGGCTTCAAAATGGGTTTATTTTTCACAGTTCTGAAGTCTTAAAATTATAGAATGGATAGACTAGCAAGGTCAAATTTGGGTGAAGTTTCTCCCCAGCTTTCAGAGTGTCTTTGTATTCAGATGGTCTTTTAAAATGCATGAATGCAAGGAGAATGGGTAAGATCTCAGGGTTTCTGTTTTGCTTCTAATGTCAAATTCTATTGTCTACATCCATCTGTTAGGAGAAATAATTCACCATAGAACTTTGTTCATCTTAATTATCTCACTTGAAGATGTTAAAATAGTCAAATTATGGTTTAGATCTTCAATATATGATTTTGGAGGAGGAATAGAATACAGTTTTATATATAATATTGTTCAGGGTTAGTGTGAATATATAAAAATGAAAGAAATTATTCTAATGCTCTATGTAGAGATAGCATCTATAGAAAAAGCAGTGAAAAAGATGGACAGAAGTTTATAAAAGATACTAATAATTTTTAGAATATAGAACAGATAGGAGTTTATTTTAAAATTTGGCATATATATATGCCAAATTTATTTTTAATTATTCTTTGAAATTTTCATATATGTAAACCATGTATTATAATCATATTCACTGTTTATATCTTCCTCTATGTCTCCCCAAATTATCCATCTCCTAACTTAAGTACTTTTTCAAAGTTGCTCAATGAGTCATAGAGGAGCTGATATGCATGCCCTCTTTATAGTTGTACACTCTCTCACTACTTAGTATGTTAGAGAGCTGTGCATCTTATCAATTTCTGCTTCTCATTCTAACTTTTCTCTTAATAAGACTTAGCATTTGTCTATAGGCATGAGTGTACATATTTAGAAAAAAAACTTAGTGCTCTTTTAATTCAGCTAAATGGCAGAGTACACCCCATATAAGACCCAATACCTCCTCATTTGTAGAAGTTTACTGAATAGAATCTTGAGGAATTAAAGCCATGGGAAATTCAAACTCTGATTATCATGTCATTATTAGGGTAGAGTTGGTGAACAAGTTTGTTTGTTGTCAAAACACAACGGGAAATATGGAAAGGGTCCAAATAATTACCTATTTTCTTTTGAGAAATATTATTTTAAGGTGTGTTACTTTTGTTTATGTTGCATTTCTTTAACTCTGTGAAGCTGTGATACTTTGTCTATCTAAAACACCTGATGGTTTTATAAAGAACTGAATAGCCATATATATATATATATATATATATATATATATATATATATATATATTCTACTTGTGTTTAAAGGATTTTTGTATACTGATAAAAATTTAAGATTATTTTTATTACAATGTATTGTATGTATATTTCTATTGTTGTTTGAGGTATTGTACCTATGCAGTTCATTTGGAAATTTAGGGTAAAGTTCTAGTTTTATAGAGCTATTGTTATAAACTAAATAGGATAATCAGGAACATAGATAAGTGGTTAGTCATATGTAACAATCAAAATTGTAGATATGTTAATTATGCTTTCCAGATCCTATAAGATGTACTTTAGATAGACAGATGGTCTTCAAACCTTTCAAAGACTACAGAATATGGCATTTAAAATGTTTTGTTAACTTAGGACTTTTGCTGACAATGAGACACATCTCCTGCAGCACCAATTTACTACAGAAATGATGAGCATCGAAGAAACCTCTTAAGGACTTTACTTTCAATGTGGCAAGGTTAGCCATCTGGGCAAGAAGCTGTTCTTGCCTGTACTGATTGACAATGTATTGTATAAAATGGACATGCAGGACCCACAGGAAAGTGACTGCTGAACTGGGCCAACACAAGGTAGGACGGTCTTTCAGGGCTCCTGCTACACAGAAGACATTGCCAGACATTCTGCAGGACACAGAAGAAAGTGGCTGACAAACTTTGCATATATATGTGGGACAGGTTTTCCAATTTCCTGCTTCCTTGAAAAGTATGCCAGATATTATGGGCTTGTAGGCTGAAGATGGATGTCTCAACATTGCAGAGGAACTTTGGATGACTGTCTAGGCAGTCAGATGTCTCTGTCATTTTTAGAGTTTTGGGAAGTTTTTTGCAATGCATTTTGTTTACTTAAATAATATTATATCCTTCTGGAGACCTTTGATGGAGTTGAAAACTGGATAGTTATAGTTGCAGTTTTCCTTAGATATGATAGAAGTAAATTAAGTATAAAATTTTAGATTTACTAAGATAGGATATATTGGGGAGTATTTTTTAATTGTACCAGACACAAATGAATTGGAATTCTGTACATTGTGAATGTACTCTGTACTTGATAATTGTTCTTATTGTATACAGTCTTACTATGTTAAAGTTAAAACATTTCATTTTGTTTAGAAGAGAAGGGGTAAATGTTGAGGAATATTATTTTAAGGTGCATTACTTTTGTTTATGCTGAATTAGTTTAAAACTCTGTGAGGCTGTGGTACTTTGCTGGTCTAAAACATCTGATGGTCGAATAGAAAGCTGAACCACCAATAGCAAGGTGGGAAAAAGATAGGTGGGGCTGGCAGGCAGAGAGAATATATGGAAGGAGAAATCTGGGAGGAGAGAAGAAGTATCCAGAGAAGGATGAGGACTCCGGGGGCAAGTAACCCAGCTACATAGCAAGCCATGGAGTAAGAGTAAGATGTGCAGAAGTAAGAAAAGGAAAAAGTCCAGAGGCAAAAGTTAGAGGAGATTATTAAAGTTAAGGAAAACTGGCAAGAAAAAAGCCAAGCCAATGCTGGGCATTTATATTTAATAATAAGCCTCCACGTGTGATTAATTTTGGAGCTGCGTGGTAGGGCCCCCCAAAAAAGCAAAAATAAACAACAACAATTTTCTGTATATTATTTAAAAATCAATTTCATTGTGATTCTAATGAGAAACATCCCCCACAGTCTCATGCACTTAAATACTGGGTACCCAGTTGGTGGCATTATTTGGGAGAATTTTCAAAGTTATAGCTCCGCTAGAAGAAGTATAATGTTGCTTGAAGCAGGCCAGATAGATTAGATAGTAAACACCTCATACCAGTTCATTTCCAGTTCCCTCTCTCTGCTTCAGGCTCATGGTTAAGGCACTGTATAACCGCTTTCTCAGAGACTGAATCATTCCACTCTGCAGGAAAGCTCCTTAAGTAGGAAGGTAAACAACTCAAAATACCTTCAGGAAGTTCCTGAAACTTTGCAGATCCACTTGGCCCTTACCTCCAGGAATAAACAAGCCAAAGGGTACAGAAGACAATCATGAGACCAGACCAGCTGGCTAGAAGAAGCAGAAACCAGGGTAGCAGCCTAGAAGAGATTTGAACCAACTGAAGCACCTGAAAAGAACCCTCTTCAACCTTTTGAGCAGTCTAAAGCCTGCACATTGTGCTCCAGGTTCACAGTTTTGTGAGCTATAAACCCTGCTTGAGTTAGGTTTAGTAATGCAGTTTTCTTCGAGTCATTTCTGTTCCTGTAAGGAACTCTTCACTTGTATTCTTGTAAATAATGCCAATTAATGTATGTTGAAAGATCTGTCATACAACGTGAATGCATGAGCTTCCTGTTCCTGTTTCCATGCCTGGCACATGTCATGCCTCCATGCCATGGTGTATTATTATTTCATAATAGTAAGTCATAAGCCAAAGAAAACTCTTTCTTCTATAAGTCATTTTTGGTTATGGTATTTTATCACAGCAATAGTCAACTATATTAACACAGAGGGTCATACAAGAAAATGAACATTTACTATTAAAAAACAAACAAACAAACAAACAAAAAAACCTAACCGTGTTTTTCTAAAGAAGAATGGGGAATATTCTGTAACTTTTAGAAAAGTAGGTATGTAGCTAGAGTTTTCCTGTCTTGCCCACAGTCAGGACAAATCTTTGTCACCCGCCAGTCCCACAGCGGCTCAGACCCAACCGAGTAAACACAGAGACTTATATTGCTTACAAACGGTATGGCCATGGCAGGCTTCTTGCTAACTGTTCTTATAGCTTAAATTAATCATTTTCCACAAATCTATACCCTGCCATGAGGCTCGTGGCTTACCAGCATTTTCATATGTTGCTTGTCCTTGCGGGCGGCTGGCAGTGTCTCCCCCTCCTTCTTCCTGTTTCCCCAATTCTTCTCTCTCCTTGTCCCGCCTATACTTCCTGTCTGGTCACTGGCCATCAGTGTTTTATATATATGGATTGATAACCACAGCATAGGTAAAAGCTCTAAGAACAGCTATTGGGTCATTCTAGAAGGAACATGGAAATCTGCAGTGCTGAGAATTTTATGACTTCTGTGGCTCAGTCCAAGATGTTTCAGTTCTAGTTGGCCATTCTTTTCTGCCACAAATCTTACTTAATTCTGCCAATGTCATGAGAACTTGCTTACGGTTAAATTAAAAAGTAACAGACTAATTTCTTTGTTCAAGACATTTCAGAGTGAGTAATGTTGGAAATGTGGTGTGGTTTATTATCGATAAAGTGTATAGGTCTACTATAAAAAAAGAGTATGTAGGGGGAAGATAAAACAATGGAAAATCTGGAAAAGCAAAGACCAGTAGGAAATTTCATGTTTCAACCAAAGTACATAATGAAAGAGAGACTGTAATTGTTGAGAAGATTAATTTTATTAATAAGTTGCTTGTTCTTCACTGAAATGAAGCAGAGGGTACTCATAGAGCAAAACCTCCTTCAGTTAAGGTTCAACTTGTGAAATAAAGCCTAAGGTGTTTTCTCTTCCTGAAAATGAACAAGAAACAGCTCTTCCACTGCTATGATTCCAGGAGGAATGAATCCATAGCAAGCTTGGAGTTGAACTTGGCACTCTCACCCATAGGCACTGCTTTTAGAGATAGTGAGAGTGTAAGAGTGTTGGCACCATGGATTCTTCCTCTGTGGTTTCAGAAAACTGCTGATATTGACTAACATGCATGTATCCGGAGAATTCCTCTGTTAATGCTCCAAGAGGTGAATAGCCCTAGAGACCAAAAGGCTTTGAGAGTGGAGTCTGTATTTCTGTAGGAGATTCCAAGATATTGAAGATAGCAGAGTGGTAGGCTGTCTTCAAGAGCTTCATATGGAAGGCAGAAGCAGCCTAACACACAGTTGAATGTTGCAGGTGAAGATATATGAGTCATTTGACATTTATCGTGGAGCTATATGACTGGACATTCGACTTGGTGGATTCTAGCCTTGGTTCAGTCTACTGTTTTCTCAATATCCCCATTCCAATCATTTCGAACAGTAATGTATATTCTGTGTCATTTCACATGGAAGAACTTAAAAATGTGGTCTTACAATCAGGACGACAAATTCACATTAGGAAACCCATCATTTCCTATCATAAATAACAGGTAGGTGCTCCAAGGGGTATTGAGTTCGATGCTCTGATCTTGCTACACTGTGGAAGCTTGTCATTTCTGGACTCACTCTGCTTTTCTTTATTGAAAGAATTTGAGGCATATCAGACTTTCATCCTTAATATATCTGTCCTATATATAAGAATTCCATTCTTATATAAGAAGTTGTGGACTTCACTGTGGTCAACTTGATTTCACATGCTTTTATGTTGAATATTAACTTTGGTTCTCGTAGTAGATTTTACTGCCTTATACTACTGGAGATGTCTGATCCAGGGTCACTATTGCTGTGATAGAATACTATGACCAACTGCAAACTGGCGAGGGAAGGGTTTTTCATTTTTCTTCCACATCATAGTTCAGCACTGAAAGAAGTAAGAATAGGAAATCAAACATGGCAGAAACATAGAGGCAAGAGCTAATTAATACAGATGCCAAAGAAGCATACTCTTTACTGACTTGATCCTTGTGACCAGAGCAGCCTGCTTTTTTGTAGAATTCAGTACCAACTGCCTAGGGATGGCACTGTCCGCAATGAGCTGAGCTCTTTCCCATCAATCACTATTTAAGAAAATTCCCCACATACCAGATTTTATGGAGGCCTTTACTCTTGTGGTTACATCCTTTTAAATGACTCTAACTAGTATCAAGTTGACATAAAACTATCCAGCACAGGAGATGTAATGCACTTATCCTAAAAAGGCTTTCTCACTTTCATACATGTTAAAAGATAACTTGTAATTCACTCCAAGCTTTTATTATTAGAGTTTTTTCATTTAGTTGTGTGACATATCAATGCAGTAACATATCATAGTGAATATTGAACCCATAGCTTTCAAGTTATTTGCACATCACTCAAAGTACTGTGTCCCAACAAGGACATGCCAACCAATTTCCCATTCATTTCTCCACCATTGTGTTCCTTTAATATTAGTGGTGAGTCCCAGACTTTCTTAAGGATTTCAAGTTGCTCTTGTCTCATCATCTACTACTCAAAAAAATAAAAATAAAAACAAAACAAAACAAAAAACAGTGCAGGTTGGATTTCCTAGTGATCAGAGCAAGGGCCCAAGATTTCTGAATCAGATGCTAATTAGTGAGGTTAGAAAGAACACGTGGAGTCACAGTGGAAAGAAGCAGTTACTGCAGAGGGAAATGGTCAGGTGTGAAGAGTCCTAAACAATAACCTTAGTAAACAACAAAGGGCATTTACTAGCTAGACAGATTGACAGATTGGGGCCACATTGACCCGAAATGGTCTACCTGTTACACTTCTGCTGTGGTCAGTCTTCTTACAAGGGTCATCATTCAGATACAAATCTTTGCATGAAGGGAATCTGAGTGAGAGCAAATTGGTATGGCTGGTAAGGCTGAAATATTTTACCCTCACATCGAAAGGATGATGATTTGGGTGACACACATCAATAGTCACCACGGTGACAAACATACTGAAAAACTTAAATCAGAAATTTCATATTTCAAATAATAAACACCCAAATCATTACAATTAGATCTTGAAGTCTTTCTTTTGCTTTCTGTGTCCTGCACAGCCCGGCACCTGGACCTGACAAGGGCTGTAAAAGAATGAAGAAAAGACAGAGATACAGACACATGTACAGGAAAGCTAGGATCAGGGGTATGTATACTTTTTGCTGAAGTAGCATTAGGTACACAGTCCCAAAATCTAAGCTTAGTTATCATATACAACACAAAGGGGAGAAGTCAGCTAGTCTCCTAAGGAAAGCAGTCTCAGGCTGTAATTATCTGGAAGGAGGAAGCTGCACACAATGTTCAGTCATTCACAAACATTTATTTATTTATTTATTTTTTTTTGGTTTTTCGAGACAGGGTTTCTCTGTGCAGCTTTGCGCCTTTCCTGGGACTCACTTGGTAGCCCAGGCTGGCCTCGAACTCACAGAGATCCGCCTGCCTCTGCCTCCCGAGTGCTGGGATTAAAGGCGTGCACCACCACCGCCCGGCTCACAAACATTTATATTTGGACAAACAGAAGGCTTTGCCATTCTAAGCCTTACCAGAACATAGAGAGCTTTACAATTGCCATATGTATTAAGCATTGTTCCTTAACATGGTCATATCCACATTAACAATACATATTTTATCTGCTTTTCATAATATATTCAGGGATTCACGGGCTCCCCATAATTGCTGATGTGAAGATAATCCATATTGAAAAATACACAATGTATTTCATTATTATGATTAAAGGCAAAAAACAATATGATCTTCTGAATTGCTATCCAAAATAAAATTCAATATGTAGTACTTATGGCTATGAAATATGGATGTTTATCAAACTTTATAAATCATAGATTCATGAGACTTCTATAGAACAAGAATATTTGTGAAATACACAAGCTTTTCCATTGTATTTCAACAGTATTTTATGGAAATAAAAATAAGGCAGAGTGTCAGGCATGTGACTCAGGCCTGTGGTAGGGGCAATGAAGATCTGGAGTTCAGAGCACTTGCTCGGATTTTGGGAGCCAACAGGACCTTGACATATATCAAAGAGTAGTCTATCATGGATCCAGCTGCAAGGAAATGCAACTGTTTTCCACAAATATCATGCTCATGAATCTGGTGTCATGGTAATGAGAGGTTGGTGTACACAACTCATCCAGAGAACACTGAAAAGACTGCTTACCATGGAAGCCATATTCACTGTGAAGGGTATTAGCCTTGGGAGCTACATGGGAAATCTAATGGCTAACACAATATTTTCCAATGGAAAGAGTGGAGTGGGCTGCCATTGAGTGGATAATTGAACATTCTGAGAATGTCATAAGCCTGTACCCATGCCTGGTGACACAAGGATGTGATCCAAGTCACTTCTTTGTCTGATACCTCACCAAGAAGAGTCAAGGAAGAAAGGAAAAGAGAAAGGAAGCATGGATGTACCAAGAAAGTGAAAGATAAGTATGGATGTGGTTTATAACATGAATTGCTAAACAGTTTTTTTTTAATAAAACAGCATGTCTTTAAAATTTATTGCTGTTGGCATGTAAAATAAATAAATAAATATTTAATATTTAATATACTCACATATATAGGCAAAACACACACACAGAGGCAAGCAATCTATGTATTTTAAAAAGTGTATTAAACCTACAGAATAGTATAGGCTTCTTCTCTCCCTGTCTGTCCACTTTCCATTTCTACAGATCATTCTAGAACTTTTCTATGATTACAAAAGTTTATGTCTCTCTTATTCTTTCATTTAACTCAGGGTCATACTTTAAAACAACACAGAAAAATAAGATATCAATATGGAGTAAAAGGATAATATATGTACATCATCCATTTAAAAATGCCAAACTAATGAATAGATAATCTGTAAATATTATATTTACATATATTAGGCAGGTTGAAATATAGATAAAAACATTTACATTACATCTTATTTTGATATTTACCATAGGCCTTAGCATAATGGTTTGCACATAGTACTCCTGAGTTGAATTAATAAATGATGAATAAATAAATAAATAAAATATTTATATTACATTGGAAAGATTATAGGTGTAAAAAACTGAAGAAATATTTGCATATATGTGTTACTGAAAAACTTAAGTTTTACCCTGCAAAATCTTCTTAAATTATTTGAAAATAATCAAAGATCAATAGATTAACCATCTTCATTTAATATTACCATGAAAATGCAAAATAAAACCATTTTAGTAGCCGGGCGATGGTGGCGCACGCCTTTAATCCCAGCACTCGGGAGGCATAGCCAGGCCGATCTCTGTGAGTTCGAGGCCAGCCTGGGCTACCAAGTGAGCTCCAGGAAAGGCGCAAAGCTACACAGAGAAACCCTGTCTCAAAAAAAAAAAAAAATTTAGTAAAGATTGTATTAAGTTCTTCTGCTTTCCATGTATAATCAAATATATTCATATACTTGCCCAAATGATCTCAATTGCATACTTGAATGAGATGCTTTTGAATGATATTAGGAGAGGCCACAGAGAGCAAAAATAGATGTTAAAAAAATAACTGGGAGCCGGGCGGTGGTGGCGCACGCCTTTAATCCCAGCACTCGGGAGGCAGAACCAGGCCAATCTCTGTGAGTTCGAGGCCAGCCTGGGCTACCAAGTGAGTTCCAGGAAAAGGCACAAACCTGTCTCGAAAAACCAAAAAAATAAAAAATAAAATAAAATAACTGGGGTGGCTTATCACCACAGTTAGTCATATCATCTGTACTTATTTATGGCATAAAATACATTAAGAAAACACTTCACTTTTATGTCATTCAGAAGTATTTGCCACAACAGTATGCATATCTTTCTAAGTCAGACCTCTGAAATTTACATATGAACATATGAGTGAATGAACAATGTGAACACATATTGGAAATTTTAAAAATATTTAGAATTCAGAGATATAATATTTGAAAGTTTGTATAGAAATTAACCAGTGATAAAATTATTATCAAATTAACATTTTCTGGGCATGGAATGAGTACACTATGTGTTAGAATCTATGTAATTGTTTGTGATACTTCAAAGCAGTGGCTTTTGTTTCCAGTATATACTTTAAAATTATTATAACAATAATACAAAGAATAAAATAGTAGAATTGCAAAGCTGCTAAGATTTGAAGAAGAGGTAAGTTTTAGATTCAGTAATGCAAATGTACAAGGTGGAATAAAGATTAACTAGTTTAAAGGGTATAAAAAGCTAAAGCCTTTTATGCCAAATTGAGAGAAAAGAATTGTCAATATGTAAAAATTTTCAAAAGTTTTGATATAAAGGAAAGACATGTCTACCACCTGAATAAAGTGCCTGAATAAAGGAATATTTCAAGCTATGTCAAGAAAATATTTCACGTAGCTAGCATCTTCTGTCAATATTACTATCATGTAACTAGTATATGAAATGATCTAACCCTGTATGTAAAGTCTTAAATGTCTATAATACATAAATAAAAGACTCACCATAGCACTTTCAATAACATCAGTTATTTTTCTTCATTCTGTGGAGATGTCTCAGTAGGTCACATGCTTGCTGCTCAATAATGAAACCTGGAGCTCAGATACATTAAAACAGGCATGAAAATATATAATTCTAACCCATACTGGGCACATGGCATAGAAACAGATTCCAGGGGCTTTCATGCCAGCAAATCCAGCTGAAATGGTAAGCACAAGGTTCAATGTTGAACTCCTTCTCAGACAATAAGTGAAAAAACAGATTAAAAAAGAAAGTGACTTTAACCTCTGAACTCAACATGTGTCTGCACTGGTTACTGTACATGCATCCATCACACACACACACACACACACACACACACACACACACAGTGCCATATGCTCTATTACTTATATTCTGGGCTTCATACTGTGAAGAAAGGAACAGCATATTTTTAAGATAATACTGAATTTCATTCCAAAGTTCTGATATATGGAACAATTTCTTGAGAATGCTGTACCAAACTTCAACGGAAGTAAGCCCTAATACTACATGCTTACCAATGTTTGAAAAGCAGTTACAAAAAGTTGCTAAGAATGTGAGGAGATTAGAGAGGGTAAGGAATTACAGTCATCAGAAGGCATTATATATTTATATATGTGTATGAAACTGTCCAAGAGCTTATTAAATAAAAATTATAGAAATTCAAAACAAAACAAACAATACATATTTAGAGTAATTGTAAGCTTTAAGTTAGCATGAAAAAATTTAAATCATGGACAAAAACTGGTATGCTCTTATTCCTTTGTGGGAGATAAGTTCATTCCATAGTAAATAACTGAAGTAAAATTTTCAACTACTGTCTCCTCTTTTTTTTTTATCTTTTTAAAATCAATTATAATCTTTGTTTTTGAGTCTTGCCCTTATATTCTTTTCCACATGAATCTTTCCTTTCTCAGGACAAAAATGACAGCAATGGTCTGCTTCATTCAGTGTATTTCACGTTACTTACCATCATATATAGAAGCTATGATTATCTCTTGCCATATTGTAATCCTAGAACCAAGAATTATATACCTTTGCATAATTTTTTTTCATTTCACCACCAGTAACTGTTCAAAATCTGTATTAGGTTCACAGACTGACTTAGAAAAAAAAACTACAGCACACATGTGTTTCCACATGTTATCTTTCCTTTGAGACTATCTTGGGACCAAGTAAGTTTAAATAATTCATGAAAGATTGCTCAGATAGTGGTCTATGGATTATATTCTTCTCAAAATAAAATTGGAATACTTCAATTTGTTGTCTTTCATAACTGGGTTTTTAAAACAAAATTGAAATAAATTGCACTTTCAATTTATTAGAAAAAGGATTGCAAACAGAAGAAATAGAAACTCTTACTAAAGGGACACATTTACAGTCATCTGAAACTGATTTCTAAGAAGGAATGCAAACGGTGGACAGAAGTTCAAGGGAGAAATGATAATATGAGTGAGTCTGCATCTGGGACAGTGGTACCTCATTCAAAGATGGAGTAGGTTTTCATGAATAACTGGGTATGGAAAACATCATTTTGATTTTCATGAATGAACTGTGCTCCTCCTATATAATTAGGATATCATAATTGCCAAAACAGAGTAAGCCAGAAAAATATTGTCTAGAAGAATCATATTCTAGAATCAAATGATTGATTTGAATCTATCTTCTATCTATCTATCTATCTATCTATCTATCTATCTATCTATCTATCTACCTACCTACCTACCTACCTATCTATCTATCTATCTATCTATCATCTATCTATCATCTATCTCTATCATATATCATCTGTATCTATCCATCATGGTGTTACTAAAATCTGAGGTAAATGTCTATGATTCAATCTGGCACACATCAATAATCTGAACATATTTGTATTAACACAGGTAATCCAATTTTAATAAAAGATCATTCAATAACCATAAACTTCATATGAAATTTGTTTTCCTCTTTTTTGCTCTATGTGTCTCAGACCTTGTCCAGCCACAGTCAATTCATTTTGCTGACAACTGTGTGAGTGTTATGTTTTTTAACAGGTTTATAAATACTGTCATTAGAATTAGTGACATGAAATATAAACAGAATTTAAGAATATATAGATACATCATTATTAGACTTCTACAATTAAAATCTACAAATGAAATTTATTTACTTCCAAACAATTTCCCTTCCTTCGCTCTTCTGCTGAGCCCCTTGACTCTGAAGGACAGATGAATCAGCGGCTTTCGTACACCATAAGTACTATTTTTGGATTTATCATTTGCTCAATGGCTGTTGGAGGCATTGCAAACTGACAAAGCTGTAGGCTTTGGGATATATGCTCGATCATTCCATTTTCCAAATAGTTTGAATATTCATGGTCTCTGTCCCGCATAGATGCATGCCTACTGTAGTTGAGTCATTAAATATGAACTAGCATTTCTGAACCTAGAATCACATGGCCAAACCAGAAGTCGGTTTACACATCCAAGTAGACTCTGTCAACTGGCAGCATCGTAAATCACATGGCAAACAGGCAAAGATGCAACATCATCTCTCAGCTCACAAAGAAATGGCTTGGAATAATTGTCCCTAAGCTCCTTCTCTTCATTCCTCTCTTTCTTTCTTTTTGGCACCATTTCAATATGTATGTTGTGTAGCATGAATGTTAAAAGTTCTTATTAATAAAATCAAACCCGAGGCAAGTTATTGGGGTCCATGCTGGTAGATCAGAGAGACAGAACAAGCCACAGCTATCTCACCTCGCCGGATCCTCATCTGGTCTTGTCTCCTCAGACTGGAGGCCTCTGAGTCCTCATCCAGAATGGGTTTCAGCTGAATTACTGCTCAAAAGCCTGAATGCTTAACCAGCCAAATGCTTAACCAGCCAAAGGCCTCTCGTTTCTGGTCCTCACGCCTTATATATCTTTCTGCTATGTTGGGCTGGATTCACCCCTGACTCTCCTGTCGTCACCTTGCCTCTAGTCCCTTCAACCCCATTGATATAGTGAAATAATTTACTTGCAAATTCGATGTATAGAATTACAAAAGTCTCTATGAAAACAAATATAAATATCTTCCCTGTAAAATATAAGGAAAGGAGTGTTTTATTCTCAAATTTGTTCTTCCATAAAACTCAAACTATTCAAAGCAATTTAAAGCCATTATAGAAAACAAGAAGGCCTTGTGATTAAGACCATAAGAAAACTAATTTGCAACTTCTAGATTTTTCTCTAGCTGCTGAGGTGAAAAACAGAATGTCCAAAGAGATAAAGATTACTTACCGGGCCATACCACACTTGTTTTATGTATTTTATAAATATCCAGGATGTGAGAGAAGCTCATTTTCTTATCCTCTCAATTAGATCAAGAACATACAAGTCCTGTGATTTTTAATTCATCAATCCTTCTGAAAAAAATGTTTCCCTTCTTGGCACAAAAGGCTATCCTGTGGACAAATAGGAGAAAATATGAACTATAGGAGGTCAGGTATTTCTATAAAAATAGTATCAAAGAGTGACACTGGTTGCCTTTTGGAAGAGAATACAGGATATCAAGAGACATAGTTGGAGGAAAACATTCTGTGCATTTTCAGTTGAGGTCCTTAAATATATCCAGTCAAAGAACAGATAAACAGAGGGAAAATGCAAAACAACAACAAAAAACCCCACTGTTCCACTTTATTCACTTATAAAGCTCTTTTTTGTGGTTGTTTGATTTTTCTGTACACCCTATTCTTATACCCTATCATAGAGTCTGCAGTTAAATTACTGTTATGTTGCTTATTAAAATATTATCATAAAATGATATGCATTCATTCTCTGTTCTTTTTTCGTTTGTATTTCTCGTTTATTCCATTTTCTCAATTGATTGTATTCCATGATATTTTTGGTGTCTGTGATGATTGTTACAACTTCTCCTGAAATTGAAGAGGTTAGAAATTATTTTCAAGGAGTTATCACTGAGGGAATATAGATGGTAGGAGAAAATGAAGGAAACAGGTACATCTAAGGAAAGTGATTTATTGCTGATTTGTAAATCTAAATTGAACGTGATCAGACTTGAGAAAAATATAACTGCTATTTCACCTTACATGAAGAGATGATTTGTTTTGCTATACTCTACATGCCCAAAATAACCAGGCTAGCCATTGTGCTCTTTTTACTCCCTTTACTTTGAAATAGAGTTTTTTGAATCCATATATTTCTTCTAGGAGGCTGAAGAAAATAAAATAGGAGTTTATCTTTCCAAGATAAATATAAGGGAAAGTTCAATACAATTATAGTAACATTTCTGGGTTTAATGTAATTAATATTTGAAATGTGGACAGAGAAATGATGTGACACAGAGCCATCAACATTGTTTTATTTAATGAATTATTTCAAGCTTGGCAACAGAAATCATATGAAAGCCAGTTTTGTCTGTGCTACATAGTGTATGAATGCTTATTTTGTTATGTAATAATTTTGTTTGGATTAAAAGAGAAAATAAAATATCCAAAACTAAGTACTGTATTTTGCTATTTGTGGACTGTGACTGCACAAGCACTGTTAAAAGTTTGAGGAAGTTCTCTCTCTCTCTCTCTCTCTCTCTCTATATATATATATATATATATATATATATATATATATATATATATATATATATATATATAACTCAGGTCACTGTATAATGCCTGAGCATTTACTTTTTTAATATTTTTATTTTATAATTAACTTATTTTCACATATCTGCCACAGATTCCCCCATCCTCCCTCCTCCCACCCCTCAAATCCAGCCCCATTCCAATCTCCTCCAAGGCAAGGTCTCCCCTGAGCATTTACTTTAAATTGTGTACAGTATTCAATCATACTCCCAGGAGATTTGAAACTTGTCCTCCTGTCAGTGCTCAAACTACTAGTCTCTCTGTCTCTGTCTCTGTCTCTCTCTCTCTCTAACATGTATGTTCCAGGAGGCAAAAAGAGGGAAATCACATCTTCTAGATCTGGAGATACAGGTGATTGTAAGCCACCTGATGTGGGTACTAGCAACAGACCCTGGGTCATCTGCAAGAAAATCAAGTGTTCTTAGGCTCTGAAGCATCTCTTCAGCCCTAGAAAACCTTGATGCTTCAAATTTTAATAGATCATAATCCATCTTGGAACAATTTAAGAAGTTCAAGATTTCTCTATTCTGTGACAAGTACAAATGTATGAATCAAGGTCAGTAAAATCATGTTTTCCTCTGGCGGGTTTGCAGTAGACTACAGTCCTAATGTGCCTCTGCTTGAAGGGCAACAATTTTTACCATAAGACCTTTATCCCAAATCAATCAAGCAATATCTATCTATCTATCTATCTATCTATCTATCTATCTATCTATCTATCTATCCACCTACCAACAATCCCTCTATTTATCCATCCACTTACCTATATTCTTTCTATGTACCTATGAACAATCACATTAAGACATTTACCATGGACCCAAGAATACAAGCCTGTAAGGTCCAGTGACCAAGGAGTTGCTCTTACATATTATCCTGACCATTGGATCCAATGTTTTAAACATTCAAGAAGGCAATCAAAGTAAGTGGACACCACTAAAAGTGACTAACAGAGGATGGGACCATAACAGATAAACGGTTATTGAAATCTCCCCTTTACTAAATCTGTGACTTAACTAAACATCGTATCTATTGTTTTTACATTTATTTTCACTTTCCTTCTTTATGTATCTTCTCATGAGTTCTACATTTAGCTTTGCTTTTTCACTGTGTCATTCACCATTTATCAATTTTTATACTTACATTTGATTTCCCACATAAATTTTTATCTCTCCTGTGTTTCAGATACTAGAATTCCAGCCAGAAAAACCTATTTCTTCTTTTCTCTCTAGTCTATTTTATGTATAGCACTCAATTATTCTCTGTACCAGTGAAAGGCTTATTCTGAAGAAAATTTCCATATATGAAATGGGTACAAGCATGACTTTTCCTCAATCAGCATGTAAGAAATAAATTCTCTAACTATCTCTCACTGGGAACCATTAAGCTCCTGTAACAGTAGTTCAGAGTCAGCTTTCTTGCCTGTAATATTAAAGATCACCTTCCATTCCCTGAGGAATACTTCAAGTTGGGGACCGTGTCTCACATGGAGCCATAAGTAGCAGCTCTTATCAAAAATAATTTAAAAAGCCTTTTCCAGTGTAGCCTGTCTACTTGTAACCATGCAGACTAGAGCTCTTATTCAAACCTGTGCCCACATATGATTAACAGGGAGGAAATTCAGTAAGTTATGGATAACTCAAATCATAAAATAAAGGTACACTGTATGCTATAAACCCTAAAATATGGCATAAGTAAACAATTAATAAAAACTGAGGTTCTTAACTTAATTTCTTTCTAAAATTAATACCGAGAGAATTAGAAATAGAAAAAATACTACAAGTATATGTATGTGTATGTGTATGTGTATATGTATTCTAAACTCTAAACTGTTCATGCCAAACATCTAAAGAGCAAATGTTTAGTAGCAGACTTATACACAATGCTCAGGCTCCTGTGCCATTAGAGGATCTGTGCACATGGAAGGAAAAACAGTGCTGCCTCATTAATTTTCTTAATTTGTTCCCTCAAAGAAATGGCTTATTTACAGGAAAAAGATGATGCCAAAATATTCATAATGTGTGGAATTTGTCATTTTCTACTTCAGTTGATTTTCCACTGAGGAGCTAGAACATTTCATTGGGAAAAAGAAAGCTTTTTCTTTTTTTCCACAAGAGTTTGTGTTTAGTAAATTGGATATCCATATTCAAAAAGATTACCCTAACAATATTCAAATGTACAAAGTAGGTTACCTACCTAAATATAATATTTAAAGCAAGAAAATTTTCTTTGTGATCTCAGGCTAGGTAAAAATTGTAAGATATAGTTCCAAAAGTATAAACTAAACTAAAAATCACCTTAAATATAAACAACAACAAAATCAAAAACAAAAAAATCATATTTCAAAATTTCTTAAGAAAAGTGAAAGTGTAAATTTTGTGGTTAATACTGATTATCACATTGACAGGTTCTAGAATTAGCAGAGACAAACCTCAGAGCACGTCTGTGAGTATATTTATTAAGTTGATTGAGGTAAGTGCTTCCACCCTGAATATGAGTATCACCACTCCATGGGTAGAATATTTGGCTGCATAAAACCTGAAAGTCAACTGGGCATCAGTATTCATCTCTCTACTTCTTGAATGTCTCAGACTCCTTTATAGCTTCCTGTGGTGATATTTTCCTTGTGCTCTAACAAATGAAGTTTGCCTGGAGATCAGAGTGTGGAGCTAGCCACTAGTTAACCATAGAAGCCAGGCAGTGGTGGTACACATGTTTAATGCCAGTGTTTGGTATCTCATGCCTTTAGTTCCAGTACTTGGGAGGCACACACCTTTAATTCCAGCACTAGGGAGGTGGAGACAAGAAGTTATATGGCTGGGTGGAGAAAGGAATACAAGTTAGGAGACAGGAGCTCACCCCTTCAGGCTGAGGATATGATGAGGTAAGAGGTGGCTGTGGCTTGTTCCTTTTGTTTCTCTGATCTTTCAGCATTTATTCAGATATCTGGCTCCAGGGTTTTATTATTAAGACCAATTAGGATTCAAGATACAGCTTCCTTACCATAGTTGACTGTAACTTTCAAATGTTAGACCAAATAAGCCCTTCTTTTTTTAAGCTGCTAAATGTATTTTGTCTCAGCAAAAATTAAAATTGCTAATATAGAGTGGAAGAACTTTATTTATAATCATGTGGTTTATGATTAATAAAATATAAAGTTAATATTAAAATAACAGAAATAAGCTAGAAGGAGAAAAAATCAAATATGTGTTTTAGGAAAAATGATATATAAATGGTTACTACATGAAATTTCTTTAGCAATGATAGGCTTACAGAAGCATGATAGATGCATAAATATGGCTGGCTACCATATCCCTCAGAAATGACCAAAATAATGGATGGAAAGCTGTTATTTTCACAAAGTGTTTTTTAGGCAGACAAAGTACACTGGAGATCTGTAAGTATCATCATGAGAATGGGACACACAATAACCTTATAAAATGATCTAAACACATAATCTTTACCAACCTGTATCTCTAATTAGGATTATCCTTAAACCTCAAAGGATTGTGCATATTTTAGATGGTTTCAAATATGAGGATTCCAGTATATATCTACCAAAATTACAAACAACTTACGTATTACATGCTAAAGTAAAACAATCTGCAGCCTTTTAAACTTAGGTTAGGTACTTAACCTAGTGTCCACCACTGGCCTGGATCAGAAACTGAGCTTAGTGTAAGGTGAGATCTCAACCTGCTCTTAGGACTCTTTCCTTTTGTTGGGTTACCTTGTCCAACTTTGATAAGATGGTTTTGCTTCATCTTGGTATATTTTATTTTGTTGTATTTGGTCATTATCTCATAGAAGTCTGTTCTTTTCTTATGAAAGACAGAAAGGGAGTGGATCTGGAGGGCAGGGAAGTGTGAAAGGAACTGGAAGTAGTAGGGGAAGAAGAAACTGAAATCAAGATACATTGTATGAGAAAACAATCTGTTTTTAATAAAAGGAAAGTTGAACATGATAATATACTACTTGGTGTGATATTAGTAAAAAATAGGATTTTTTTCTGTCATTTCAAACACGATTGATGATACTGTAGTTAACAAAGCAATTAAAATGAGTAAGAGGGTTTTAAATTACTATTTTTACTGTTTTTTGAAAATAAAATATAAAATATTTTGATCATATTCACCTCCAATACCTCTTCTTAACTCTCCATAGATCCCAGATAGTGTGCTCTTATTCTTCTTTTGTTTTCATTTCTTATCTACTGGGATTATTGTCATATACCACCACACATTTTCTCACCATTTTAAAGTTAATTTCTATGTGGATATTCAAACATAATTATAAAATAATAAATTAAGTAGTGATGTTTGTTATCTTAATTAAATGTTCTTTTCTCAAATTTTTCTTCATTATATTGAGCATTTCTATAATTCCTGTTCTTTCTTTTTTCATCTTTCTGTACATGTACTGACTTTCTTCCCCTTAGATTTCTATATTTTTGAAAATCATGTATTTCTTTAATGTATACAGTTTACAGTGAAGTCAAATACTGTTGATTATCCTCATGAATAATCCAGGTTATCGTTCTCATCATCACACTAGCTCTGTAGATTTGAGTTAAGTGTCCTTGTGTAATTTAGTGATTCCAAGTATGCCTTAAGAGTTTTCTATAATTATCTTTTCTTTTTATTTATTGCAATGGAATGAAATTTTCTTGGCCACTTAGCAGAAACTATGCCTATTTTTCCATGCCCTTCATAAGCATGTTGACTTTAAATGGGCTACTTATTGTCTAAAGCCCCCAGACATCTCAAACAACAGTGATTCTGTATATTGCCATGTTGAAGTAAAAGTCAAGAATGTTAACTGCCAGACTGAATGGGAAGTGCTACAACAGATTTTTTTGAAATTCATCGTTTCACTGTTCTCTCTCTTTTGAGGTATTGTATGAGGAAGAACACTTACCCATTGATTCCTATTTCAAGATTTTATTATTTTCAAATGTCGCCTTGGAAGTTTAGCTTAGAACTTCTGACATAATGCTGACTGCGTAGTAATCTCTAAAATTGGAGGTGACCTTTATCTGCCCACTGGCTTTAAATATATATATATATATATATATATATATATATATATATATATATATCCTTGTACAAGGTTAGCTGTGTGGGGGCCTTTGAGACTGAGAACATTTTAGAGTTCTTTAATTTTTTCCCTTTGTAGATGTGCTTAATTGCAGAAGCAAGGAATAACATTCATCTTTAAAACCAGAAATTAGGCAGTTTTCTCAGGTACTCACACCAATATTCAGGGAGGGGATAAAACTGGGAAAATATATAGTTTGAACATTTATTTATTTAGTTAGTTAATTAGTTAATATGCTAGCTGAAGTTTCCCCTTCCTCTTCTCATCTCACTTCCTCCCCCACACCCCCACTTCTCTGTTCCCACCTCCAAATCAACTCCTCCTCAGTTTCTGTTCAGGAAAGTGCAGGTCTCCCATGGAGGATATCAACCAAACATGGCATATCAAGTTACCATAAGACTAAGTACCTCCCATGTATTATGTCTGGACAAGGTGACCCAGTATGAGGAGTAGGGTATCCAAAACCAGTAAAAAATCAGAGACAGTCCCTGCAATAACTCTTAGAAGTCTCACAAGAGTACTAAGCTACACAACTATAACATATGTGCAGAGTGCCTAGGTCAGTCCTATGCAGGTTCCCTGATTGTCAGCTCAGTCTATGTGAGCCACAGTGAGCCCAGATTAGTTGATTTTGTCGGTTTTCTTGTGGTGTCCTTGACCTCTCTGGCTCTCAAATGAAACACTTACATGTTCAACATCCTTAGTCATCAGGGAAATGAAAATCAAAGACTCTGAGATTCCAACTTACACCTGTCAAAATGGTTACAATCAAATCCAAATGTGACAGCACAAGCTGGAGAGGATGTGGAGCAAGGGGAACACTTCTCCATTGCTGGTGGGAATGCACACTTCTATAGCCTCTTTGGAAATAAATATGGCAGTTTCTCCAAAAAACCAAACAAACAAACAAAACCTCAAGAACCTCCCCCCCAAAAAAAAAAAAAAAAAAAAAAAAAACCCAAAAAACTGGGAATCAATGTACCACAAAATCCAGCTATACAACTCTTGGGCATATATCCAAAGGATGCTCAATCATACCCCAAGGACACTTGCTCAACTATGTTCATAGAAGCCTTATTTGTAATAACCAGAACCTGGAAACAACCGAGATGCCCACCAACCAAGGAAAGGATAAAGAACATATAACATATTTACCCAATGGATTATTACTCAGCTTTTTAAAACAATGACATCATAAAACTTGCAGGAAAATGGATAGAACTAGAAAAAAAAAATCACCCTAAGTGAGATAACCCAGATTCAGAAAGACAAACATAGTATATACTCATTCATAAGTGGATATTAGCTGTAAAATATAGGATAACTGTACTACAAACCCACAGACCATGAGACACTAGGTGACAAGGAGGGCTCAAAGTGGGGATGCCCAGCTCTCCCTGAGAAGAGAAAATAGAATAGATTTTGTGAGTGGACTGCCAGCAGATGGGGTTGGGAACATTAAAAATCAGTTTGGGGAAGTGGGAACTGAGGGGGAGTGTACTGAAAGAGACTACTGGAAAGGGAGGGGCATGTTTCAGGGTCAGATAAAAACATGGTTTGAAAATGTTACAACCACTTTTCAGTTTTGCTCTCTTACGCAAACTGTTGTAAAAGGCCTTATTTCTTCCATTGTGATTTCTCCAGTTACATGTACATGACTCCAACAACAACAAAAAAAGGAAAATTATAATAAATATGTGTATATCTATTTAGATATCATTCTAAAGAACAGTTTTAGAAACAGTTGATGCCAACCAAGTTAAATAGTGAACGATACTGTATATATATATATATATATATATATATATATATATATATATGTGTGTGTGTGTGTGTGTGTGTGTGTGTGTGTGTGTATACAAAAGGAGGGTAATTTGAATTATTAAAATGTGAAGTCAATTTAATATAAAATCCATTTAGAATATTAAATCTAAGTTTATTAGTGGACCTAACTTTGGTATGTCTAGAGGATGCATCAAAGAAATATAAATTTGCTATAGATCATAAAATAAGCAACTTTGCTTTAAAATAAGTAAATTTATTTTTATATTAATTTTTCAAGATATTTCTTGTTGCTAATCAGCCAAATGATTATTCAGAACTACGTAGTGAAAAAAGATGAATTTACATTTAACAATAATACTATGAGTAATCTGTAGCTAAATTGTTAATTGTGTATCAAAGATACATGTTTGTAATTGGACATATGGCTTAGTGGTTAAGATAACATGAGGTAGATGAAAGGTGTGATAGGTTAGATGTAATTGACCCCCATAAGCTCATAGGGAAGGGCACTATTAGGAGTTGTGGCTTTGTTGGTGTAGGTGTGGCCTTTGTAAAGGAAGTGTGTCACTGTGGAGACAGGCTTTGAGGTTTCATATGTGCTCAACACCCTAGTATCTCAGAGACCACTCCCCGTTGCCTATTGGTCAGGATGTTGAAATCTCAGCTCATTCTCTAGCACCATGTCTATCTGCATGCCACCATGTAGCACCATGATGGTAATGGATGGAACCTTTGAAAATGTAAACCACCACAATTAAATGTTTTCCTTTATAAGAGTATCCTTGGTCACAGTGTCCCTTCACAGCAATGGAAACCCCAAGACGTTGTTGGTTGTTTTTACTCTTTTGGGGGGCCAGCCACTCAGCTCCCAAATATATCACATGTGGAGGCTTATTCTTAATGATAAATGCCCATGCTTCATTTGGCTTTTTTCTTGCCAGCTTTTCTTAACTTTAAATTAGCCCATCTACCTTTTGCCTCGAGGCTTTTCTTTTTCTTCTTCTGTATATCTTACTTTAACTCTTACTCTGTGGCTGGCTGTGTTGCTGGGTGGCTAGCCCCTGGCATCTTCCTTTCCTTGTTCTCTTTCTCTTCTTTTCTCCTGATTTCTCCTATTCATTCTCTCTGCCTGATAGCCCAACCTATTCTTTCTCCTGCCTCGCTATTGGCCATTCAGCTCTTTATTAGGCCTTTTAAACAAGCAAAGTAACACAGCTTCACAGAGTTAAACAAATGCAACATAGAAGAATGCAATACATCTTTGCATCACTAAACAAACGCCCCACCACATAAACAAATGTAACACATCTTAAAATAATATTCTACAACACTGAGACAAACAGGTTATGACTCAGCTGTGTGTTATCACAGGTTTATGGAACTGTTGTCATTACAATTAACAAAAAACAACACCTATCATCTCTTCACCAGCAATGCTAACTCCAGGCTTTTCAAAACCCATCAGTCACACCACTATTTCTTCAGTTATGAAAACCTGAAATGCAGAGCAAAGTCGAACAAACTCCCATGCTTTACTGTCTAAAGCTGACCTTCGAATAATTCAGTGGTCACATGCACCAACAGCCTCCATTGTCAGCTATCAGCAAACAATGGTAGTCCTCAAGAAAATTTATGAACAGTTGCTGTTATCCAGATTATTACTAACAAATTAGCATATTTCATACATTATGGATATGTTATATACAATATTTGAAAGATGATTCTTTTGTTCTGGCATGTCATCTGCTAAGGAGAAGTACACATATGGAGATAGAAAGCATAGGAAGAAGTTGTAACAAGTCTAATATGTGGGCTCAGAGGCATGGCATCAGAAGACGGCTGTGAAGTAACTGTTGTAGTTCATTACAAACTGTCAGATTATTCAGTTATTATTCAATAGTGCATCTTCATGTTTGTTTGTATATCTCTTGACTAGCAAGTTTGCAATATCCAGTGTGTACATTTTAGAGGTGTGTAGGTTTAGATTGTTAATAGATCTATGATATTTTTGGCTCCATGTGATGAAATACACTATTATCTACATGGATCTCTTATTCATTCTTCACTAACCCACTCTTTCTTACTGTTCGTTCATATTCATTATAGTAACATTTAAATTATTATTTTTATTGATAAGCACATACATGGTCTTTGATAATTATTCCCTACCATATGTAAACAAATATCACGGGCTTTTCACTACTTATTAACAGCATGAACCCATTAGTGAACATTAGTGAAATTGGTTCAATCTCTTCATTTTATAACCTTGCTGAATCTGAAAGTCACTTTTTATGGCAAAGCATTCTATTATTTTCTCTTTTACCTTATTTATATAATTCATTTATTTCTAGTTCCTCACAGGGATGGCTTTAATATTTTGTGAATAAATTGTATTTTACAATAAAAATATATGTATGATTTAGCTAAAATATATGCTTGCTTTAGGCTGCTTGGAAAAAAAGAATTTTACGTTGGCCACAAGACAATATTATCTATATTCCCTATGGTTTTACATATCAGCTATTTGCTTCTACCATTAATTAGTAAATTCAAAAGTTGTACAAACTCAACAATTATTTCTTGAATAGAATAGCTTAATATGGCAGTTATGAGGTAGTGAGGGAAGCATCTGTTCGTTTTGATGATACTGGGCATTGAACACTGAATAACATGCATGCTAAGCACATGCTCTACCATTATAGTAGCTTGAATAAAATTGACCTCCAAAATCTCATTAGGGAGTGGCACTATTAGAAGGTGTGGCTTTGTTGGATAGATTATGGCCTTGTCAGAGAAAGTGTGTCACTGCGGGGGCAGGTTTTGTGATTTCCTATGCTCAGGATACTGCCCATTGCTTCACTGGATTTCCTGAGGCCTAAAATCCAAGATGTAACCAGCATCACATCTTCCTGAACAGAGCCATGATGCTCATGGACTGAGACTCTGAAACTATTAGTGAGTCACCCCAATTAAATATTTTCTTTGTAAGGGTTGCTATGGTCATGATATTTCTTCATAGCAATAGAAACCCTAACTAAGACAATCACTAAGTTATATAACCTTAGCCCAGAACTGTTTCAAGTGTTTTTTTAATGTAATTAACATGAGGAACTGTAAACTGCTATGGTGAGCTATCTTTGTATAGACATTGCAATACAGAAATATGAGTGATAATCATAGTGACAAAAATAAGCGCTGGAGTTTTGCTGCCATTGAGTGAATTTTGATTTCACTGTTTTATATGTTTAGAATCACTATATATTTTTTATTGGTCTACATTGACTTCTTGACATTTGAAAGTGAAGAAGATAACAGTAACACCTTTACATAGGGTATGGAATATAAGTGATAGGAATAACACCAAGCATAACACATAATAAGAATTCAATTAGTACCTATTTGTTGTTAGTTGTAGGCATAATGGTGTTTTATTAGTCACTATTCTTGCTACTGTAGCAAAATACCTGTCAAGAGGAACTTGAGGAGGAACAGGCTTATTTTGGTTTGAACTTTGGTACAGTTCATCCAAGGAGAGGAGGCATGGAGCAGGACTATGAGGCAGGCAGTAACATCACATCTGCAGTCAGAAAATAGAGATCCATGCTGGTGCTGTGCTCGTTTTCTCCATTGTATGTAGATGTAACCAACCGTCTTATTAAAATAAGAAACACAGAACCAATGTAAAAGAGTAAGCCGAGAGGTCAGAGCTCAGAGCTAAAATCTTACCTCCTGCAGTACTCCTAGCTTCCCTGAGAGAGAGCTACTTCCTGTTTGTCTGTCTTTAAATAGTCTTTCTGTTCTGCCTTCTCATTGGTTGTAAACCCAACCACATCGACTGCCTTTTCACTACCTGTAAGTACCGCCCTCCAGGTCTTAAAGGCGTATGTCTCCAATACTGGTTGTATTCCTGAACACACAGAAGTCTACCTAGCTCTTCTAACCACCACGCCCTTGCTATGGCTCTAATAGCTGTGACCCCAGGGCAACTTTATTTATCAACATACAATTAAAATCACATTTCAGTACAAATAAAATACCACCATAATTGTATTCAGTCCAGAACACCATAGAATGGTTAAAGCCACTTTCTGAGTAGGTATAGTGGTTTGAATGAAAATGTCCCCATGGGCTCAGACGTGTGCACACTGTGTCCCCAGTTGGTGGCGCTGTTTGGGAATTTTAGACAGATTTGCCTGACTGGGGGGTATGTCACTAGAGCCTGACTTGAAACTGTAAATGGTCCACGGCACTTCTGTTTCACTCCCTCTCTCTCTGCTCTGTGCTTGCAGTTCAAGATTTGAGCCATCCGCATGCTGCACCTGCCGCCGTGCCTGGAGCTTGCTGCCATGTTTCTCTATCATCATAGACTCTCTGCAACCATATTCCCAAATACATGCTTCCATAAGTTGCCTTGATCATAGTGTTCTATCACAGCAACACAAAAATAGTTGATACAGTAAGCTTTCACTATTCCAATAAACTTTTCATTAAACACTTACAGACTTCCAAAGTTTGTCTCTAGGTAATTGTAAAGTTGACAATGAAGAATCTCCAACAAAGGGCAAGGAAAACAGATCATGAGGTAAAGAACTTGCTGTTCAAGACCTAACCTGAGTTTGGATTTTCAGAACCCACATAAGTGTGGTAGATATGACAATCTGACTGTTATTCTATCATGTGTGTGGAAGAGACAGAATATCCAGAGAAAGTTGGATGATAAGAGTAACTGAAAATATTACTTCTGGGGTCAGAAGGGGACTATGCCTCCATATAGAAGGTAGAGAATGATCAAGAATGAAAAATAAAATCTACTTAAACCTCAACATTAAAGCACATACATGTGTATATACACTAACATATTTGTGCCTAGAAACATGTGACTATGCACACATAAAAATATGCATTTGTAGATGAAGAGTAATCAGCCCAAAGTTGTTTAACTACTGTTACTGGGTGACTAGAGCAATGTATATTTTCTCCTGTGTGCTCTGAAAGCAGGTTGTGTTCTCTTCATGATACTATCATCACATCCTAGTCTAATTTGGCATCCTACCTTGCTCAGAACCCCCGAATATTCAACAGCAAAGTTTTCTGATTCTTGCTAGTTAGGTAAATATTATCTAGGTATACAAGATGATCATTTACATAGACGATTTTTGTTGTTTTTACAAGGATATTTTAAATTTTGATCATCCTGGTGCCTAGGTGAAAGAAATGCATGTGGTTATTATTCCCTATTTTGCTAATGGCAAACCATTTAATGAGCACAGTTCAACTTTACATTTTTATAGGCTCCTTTTACATTTAAGAATGTGGTGTGTGGTTGTGTTATTGCACAAACACAGCACACACACACACACGCACACAGTATGTGTTTTTCTGAGGTTTACTACACTATTGTAATAATCAGAAGCATGGTGGCATATAGGCAGATATGGCGCTATAAGCTCTGAGAGTTCTACATCTTCATCCATAAGCAGCAGGAAAAGAGATTGAGCCACCAATCCTGGCTTGAGTTTCTGAGATCTCAAAGCCCATCCCAATGACACACTTCCTCCAATGCCACACCTATTCCAACAAGGCCACATCTACCAATAGTGCCAGGCCCTATGAGCCTAAGGGGCATTTTCATTCAAATTGCTATAACATTGGTATTTATTTTATCTTCTTTGAAGAAAATACAACAAAAATTTGAAAGTTTTAATATTTAAAACACATACCATTGATTCTTATAACTACTATATTGACCCATGAATAAGATAATCTTTCAATGGTTTTTATGCATTACTTTCTTGAATTTGGTTTTCTCAACTTCACATCACTTCAATTTACAAACAAAAAGGCAAAATGAAGAGAAAGACCAGTCCTCCATAGATGTACTGACCCCCTGTAGGCAGTCGTATCTTTTCAATGTTTCAGACCAGAATAGATTAGATGGACTATTGCTTTTTCAAAATGGTTGAGGTTTTCCGCATGGTCCCTTCTCTTCAGGAATGCTACACATGTCTGTTTTATAGACTTCTACTTAAGCATCTTGTTGGTGCTTTTCTTTGGGCAAGAAAATATGAGCAGAAGTAAGGTCAGTCACTCCCAAACTGAAGTTACTACTGCTGGAATGAGAATCTCATGGTTGTAGTGACCCTATTATTTCCTTCCTCTTTGAGATTAGGAATGAGGCATCAGCAAGGATCAGTATTGGAGTAAAGAAACTTCATTGGATAACTGACCATGAATAGATATACTAAATAGAAACTTCAGAAAATATCTAGGCAAGAATTGTGAAAGCCTAGGTCCAAATTATGTATGCCAATAATGGATAAAATGCCTGAAATACTGATAATTATAATGGTTTTGGTGAGTTAAACTAATGGAAGGTATTGACTCCCTGAATGGAAACTGAAGACTTGACAGTGTTTTACATTTTCACAGTCCTGTGATTAAGTTCTTTGTTTACTATTATCTTGTCTCATCCTTGGAAAAAATAATAATCCTTATACATAATATAATTTTGATAATGACATTTATTTTATAAGCAACCTTCTGGAGATTTGTGTTGTTAAAGAATTAATCTTTACTGAGCTTTATTTGTCTGCCATATATATGGTCATTTCTTCCATAAACACTTTTACATTACTTAACTCCTTTACTACAGTGCATTTTCTTACATTTCTTTTCATTAATTTTAATTTGTTTTTATCAGTAGAGAACAGCTTCTTGTGTAGCAACAAATAATAGTCTAATTCCCATGTTGCAAACTCCATATACCTCACCTTTCGTGCTGCATCCAATATTCTGCCAGATAAGAAGCCAGTGTTCTCCAGTCCACACCCCAGGCTGGAGCAGTCTTCATAAATTGGAATAAATTTACTCTCCAGTATTCTTCAGGGAGATGAAGATGATCATTCCCATTCTCAATCCAAGACAATGGAGATAGCAGGATTGGCGAGGAAGTTTCTACACAGACACACACACTTAGCAAGATACTGTCATGTTTATGATCTTACTAGCTACATGTGTGAGTTACAATAACGTTAGGATTAACTTTTTTAGAGACACAGTCAATGGAGCTGTAAATATTACATTTCTTCATGCCTCCTTCACATGATGGACAGGTAGCGAAATTGTTTTGTTTGTAATGCCTCCCCAAGCTATTTTAACTTGTCACAATATACAAAGCTTGGCTACACCAAATGCATCAACTTATTTGTATTACTTCAGTGGAACAAAAGATTTCAGAAAGACACATTAATTTTATTCTTATTCAAGACTGACATTGAAAAGACATTATTATTTGCGCAGTTTGTGCTTCTTATCCCACTCTGTTCTTGTTTTTAAATGGCATGGAATCTGTGTACTTGACATTATTGCTGACTTTTATTCAATTTTCTCAAAATTACTGAATTCTTGATATTTAAACAGCAAAATTACCAATTCTTGTAGAGAACTCAATTGTTAAAGCCAATCTTTATCATCATATAGTGTAATAAGATACATAATAGTGTATTAAATACTAAGTATCAGAGAAAGATCATTTGAATGATGTACACATTATGATTTAAATTATTGCAAAGGTCTTAGTCTTATATATCCCATACTAGCTTTTCTTCTGACATCTTTTTGTCGTCAAGATGTACTATAAATTTTCAGAAACAACACACATTTTATTAGAAAAAAATCATGCAAATTTTAAGAACAGGAACAATTAAAAGAACCTATGATGCAGTCCGAAAAGATTCTGCTACCTCATCCTGTATGCACCGTATTAAATTAGGATAGAAACAAGTGACTGAATGATAAGAAACTCCTTAACCACTAAGCATCAACAGTGATAGCCTGATGGTCATTTAACGTGTGAAGAATAAGACAACTCTGAGGTATACGGAGTTTATTGTATTGTTTCACAAAATAATAATAATAAAAAAAAAGTCAAACTCTCTGGTAGAGTGAGGACAGGAGTATAAACATTTCGTCTCTGATCTGCCACACAAGTGATACATTTTCAGACCTCGGTGTCAGGGCTAAACCAGGTGCTATCACTTTGTCTTCGCCTAAGGGTCCCGTTCTGCCCAGCTCCTTTAAGGAGAGGGATTCAGTCCTTCCACTCATTCAAAGCACTCCACAGTGAACGCCAGTGGGGAAAAGAAGAAACAAGATGCATTTCAAATACAGGATTCAATTACTTTTCACAACTCAAAGATGTGTCAGAGGCACGCTGGGTTTTGTTTTGAGGGCGGGGAGATGACAGGGAAGGAATCCTGAGCCCCCATTGGCTCGCGGCTAGCCACTGCAGCTGAGTCTCCTCTCCACCACAACCACCACCCCCCCTCCGCCCGGAGAGCATTATTGATCTGAAGGGTAAATGTGGAGGGAGCCACAGAGAGGGTCCAAGCGTTTCTGAGAAGAGAAGCTGCCTCTTCCAGGAACAAAGTGGTGTCTGCTGGCTGCCTGGCCTGGGAACCTTCTGTGAATTAAAGGGGACAAAATGCGCGTTCGTGGTTTGCTACAGTGATTTAGAAGAGGGAAGAGAGAGAGAGAGGGAGGCGAAGTCACACCTTGGAGCAAGGCTGCGTTGTTGCATCCCGCGGCTGCTCTTCACGGGGCTGTTCCTGCAGCTGCGTCTGCTCTCAGCCATCAGGTAAGGCTCCTTCTCTAACTGAGGTTGGATTTCGTGTCGTGTGTGATCGCTTCAGGGAACACACACAGAGTCGCGTGCATGATTAATAAAGTGATGCCCGGCTAGTCAAAGCTGGAGAATGTTATTCGCCTACCTGACGTCCGAATCGGAAGCTGGAGAGTGGTTTTGCTTTAGGAAACTTCTGCAAGTTCTAAACAAGTCTGTAGTCTGCACAGCGAGAAGCTGCTGCGTTTAACGGGAGGGAGAGGGAACGCGTTCACCACCGCTGCTCCTCAGCTGGGCTAAATTTTCAAATGAAAAGTGGGTAAGCCATGGATGTTCAACTGGTTATTTTGTAAAATGCTTTCAGTGGGGCTTTAAAGCAAAAATACTGCTTTCGTTTCAAAGCGCCAATTCCCTTCAGTACTTCACTGAGAGAAAAAATTTTAACATTCCTACTTAAATTACAAGAGTGAAATATTTCAGTAGTGGACCTCTCAGTGTATAAGCATCTGTGTTTCCTACCACAAAACTCACTCGGGACAATTACTACTACGACAGCTGAGGGTTGTATATTGTGATGTAGAAAATTTTTTTCCATAGGTATTATTTGATCTTAGTAAAAAGATACAAAAATTATATGGGATAGAGAGCATAGAAGCTAATGATTCTTTCAAGGCGATTATTGGAATTTTTATAAATATTATTTTTAGCACGATTATTGGCATTTTTATAAATATTATTTTTAGCACCATCTGCTCTTTTCTCCTTCTTATACTGGAATCATGGTGGCTTCAGAACCTCTGTACTTTGGGGTCTGAGATGCCTTTTACAGATACATTTTTCTGTACTCTCTGGCGAGGCAACTGACATACTTTTAGCCCATTCTGTAACCATTTCATGATTTACAGTTTCTTATCAGATATTTCAAAGCTCATTTACACACTTCTCAGCAAGAAAATCACTTTACCTACTTTGGGGGATTTACATGAAGTATATTCAGAATATATGGGCACAATTTAAATTACTCTAGAGATGACATAACAGTGGAAAATCTAAGGAAGCATGTGCTCATTTGATCTTTAGAGCATAGTTGATCTGATGGGAAATTTATAAAATAGAACTTAGACACAAGCCGTCATGAGCCTCCGAACATCATGATCATAGCAAAATGTATTGCTACATTAGGCTGTGCAATTTAAAATATCATTTTGACCCTTTGATAGTATAGCTTGTAGAAACGGATGGATTTATGCTGTAAATATCCTCTTTCATTCTCACATAACATGTCTTCAGAACTGAAAGGCAGCTGAGTATTCTTTCCTAGCTGTAAGCAGTTGATTGACACATTGTTTTGGAGTGCTCAAGTGCAGAACCATACTTAAAGGGGGAAGCTTCCATTTAACTAACTGGCACAGCCTGCTTACTCAGCAACAAGACAAGAGGGTTTTCTCCCACCTGCTAAGGAAACTCTTGGATTAAAAACCGATTCATAATTAACTTGAAGTCCCACTTAAGAATATCTTTTTTTTCCATTAAAAATACTTCCTTCAAAATCTAACTTTGACCATTAACCTGAAACTAAAGTTCTTACTCATAGAAAAGGGGGAGGGTATTATCTCTGCTCTGTTTCCCTAATCTCCAGTTGCTATATTCTCAACGTCTACTGCAGTGTGCTGTTTTCATGCAGTCAGGGGAGTTTTAAGTGAAGTATTTTGTGACTGCACCTCACTTCTTCGACTGATCTGTTTAGCAATGTACTCATTTCAGATAATACCCACAACACCAAAGAGCTCAATGAGAAGGGGTGATGGTCATTTGTTCCTTGTGTGTTAAGTTCTTGTTGTAGCAAAATAGTCCTTAGCTTACTGAAAAAAATAAATCCTGACTAATGCTTGATTTGACAGACTTACTCTGGAATTCTAGGGCACCATGCTTATCTGCCTACATTGAGGTTTTTAGGCTTGGGACTGTGGCAGGTCGTATTTCATAGAACAATATGTGATATAGACTGAAAACAATCTTATGGATTCAGGTCTGTTAGACTATATGTCACTCTTGCCTCTTAAAATGCATCGTGAAGAATATCTAATCATATTAGCTATTAAATTAAACCTGTAGATATTCTGTTTACACTGTATTTATGTGTAATTTGAAGTATCACTTCTTACACAATACCATCTAGATGTCATGTTATTAAGTCTAAGGAAACGTTTGAGAGGTGCAGGGCAATAGTTCTTTTCAGAAGTGGGACACGGTTTCTTGTAAAAAAAAAATGCTGAATCTAAAACTGTGAGTAATAAAATGACCTATCCACGCATCTTTTTACAAATATGTTTACACTTTCAAAGGAAAATGTGGCTACACAGCTCTCAGGTAAGGTAAGACAATATTGTGTCTATGTTTGAAAAAAAAAATCATTGCCTTTAAAATGTGATTATATCACACATTATCAGTACCAGATCAATAGACAGCATTTAGTTGATAATATAGTACCAATGATAATCCTATTTATAATAAAGCATAAGTAGAAATAGTTCGTCCATCCTGCTATAAAATGACTTTTATGAATAAATGAAATTAATATTGAAAAATAAATCATTTCATTATGCAAGGGTTGAAATTTTATGGATTTTTACCTGGGACTTTGTCTTTATTTGCTGATGATAAGTGATAATCAAGCTTTTTATAGGATGATAACTGTTAAAGGCACATATAAGTTTTGATTTTAAAGCAAATGTGTTTTCCTAAATTGCTATGCAGAAGAGCTGATATATCACAAGCAAGCTGTTAGGGAGAAATGAGTGTGAATGTGTGCAATGCAGGTTGTGTTGAGCATCACCGTGATTCCTCAGAGCTAAAGTACCACATGATAATTTGACTAGTAATAGGGAACAAGTAAAATTTTATATTAGACTAAGTGAAAGTTTTATTCAATGAAACATTAAGTAAAAAATAAGCTGTACATGAAATGCTTCTCCTTTTGTCATATCCTTGGAACATGTTCTACTAACTCAATTATCCGTTTATTTTATCATGACATTTAATAATTACACCTTAACATTTCAAAACCAGAGTATATGCACATTATGCTATACATTTAGTTTTATTCAGGTGTGTAATCACTAATAAAGTTATTAGTGTTTACATAGTGAGGAATAAATTAAATCATTGTTTTGCATCAGTTATTTTCTTTGCCATTGACTTCCAATTGTAACCTTTATTCTGTAAATATCTGTATGACTACTTTATAAATAAGTTATTGTTACCTTGAATATATGGACACATTACTATACACTGCAAAATCATTCTTAAAATATATACTTTTCATGCATATATGAATTAGAACCATAGTCAGAGGTGAGGCTTAAGGCTGTGCACAGATATTCATTAGGAAAAGAGAGGACTTACACACCAGTGTCCAACTGATGTACTGAAATGGCTAAAAGATGCAGGATTGCTTTTTAATTTCAATTTTAAGCAGCCAGTGTTTGAGGAGAGGTTTTGAAATAAGACTCATTATCAAAGTGGGGTGCTAGTTTTAGATATGCCTGATAAAACCTTCAGTGCATTATGTAATTAATGGTTTTCATAGCTCTGAGTTTTATGATATAATAAAATGTCTCCTATGTATAAAGATGAAAATCTTGATTCCTTTACTACCTGATAACATCCTGGAGATTGTGTTAAGGCTTAAAACAATGTCATAAGAATAAATCTTTGGGAATCTGGGAGCAAACCCTTTACTTCTTGATTATAGGATTCTTGTACTAGTCATTGTGGGATACCATTATTCCATTGGCAACACTCATTAATGGACATGTCCTTCATTAAAATTCAACTGCAGAAGCCTAGGTTACAGCTAACAATAAGGCCTACCACATTAATGATAAAATGTGTTTGTCATGAGTTATTAAGTACTGGACATAATTATCACAATGGAAATAAAACTGCCCTTAGGCTACATATATATCTGGGCCATTGAGATGGCTTCGTGCCTAAAGACACCTGTCATCAAATCTGGTGTCCTGAATTCAATCCCCAGGGCCCATATCATGGAAGAAGAGAATGAACTTTGAAAGTTGTCCTCTGATGCCAAAAAAGTCCATGTTAATACACACAAACACACACACACACACACACACACACACACACACACACACACACGCAAAATAATTCAATTGTTTTTTTTTCAAAAACTCAGTTAATAAATAGTCATAGTCACTTGCATTATGGAAGAATCACTAATTGTAAAGAAGCCTTATGTCTAAAAAAGGGAGACTACTAATATATAGTGGGGCTGCAGAGATTCATACCAATTAAAAGTGTTATTTCTCTTGCAGAGTGATGAAGCTCAGGTCCCCACATCCACACTGGGAAACTCACAATTGCCTGCAACACCAGCTCCAGTAGTTCAACTGCCAAATTCTAGCATTTGTAGACACTTCACTCATGTACAAACTCACCTGGACACACACACACACACACACACACACACACACACAATGAAAATTGAAAATAAAATATATTCTAAAAAAGAGTCAGTGAATGTAGACTCAAAGATGGTTGTAATATTATTTCTTTTAATGGACACTGGGACAAGTAAAGAGCTGAGATATAATCTAAGAGATATCTGGGAATGAAGATCAAAACTTACAGCATACAGATATCAAATAAAATGTAGGCATGACTGTAGTGTTTAAAAATTAAATACTGAATTTTATCTGCTACTACAGAATTTATTTAATAATAAATCCTTTTGAGCTGGGCAGTGGTGGCACATGCCTTTAATATCAGCACTCAGGAGGCAGAGGCAGGCGAATCTCTGTGAGTTCGAGGCTAGCCTGGGCTACAGAGTGAGTACTAGTAAAGGTGCCGAAGCTACACAGAGAAACCTTGTCTCAAAAAAAAAAAAACAATAATAATGATAATAATAAATGATGATGATGATGATAATAATAATAATAATAAATCCTTTCTTGATGGAAATAACTAAAATATTTGGTTAGCTCAGTTATCCATACAAGACATATGTCCTAAAAACGTATAAGCTTAATAAGTGTTGAAAATAAATGGAAAATGCCATTAATATCTAAATGAAAATAAAAATCCTTAATTGTTTATAAGTTGTAATTATTTATTAGAAGACGTATAGGAGTGACTTAGGTAACAATAAAAATGTGGTCACAGGCCCTGCTAATGGCATTAGATTCAATCAGAGATCTTGCCTTCAGTGGCGGTTCCATAGATTAGAACAGAGCTCCAAATTTACTGATGCCTAGAAATATATCTATCATAAGTTTGTAACTGTTATAGGTTATTACTAGTTTGTGGTATTGCTGATATAAACAATACTAATGTATTTATAGTAGTATAAAATAATTATTTTGTAAATAATATTTGATACTGATAGATATTTGTTACCAGATTTTAATTTTAATTAATATTTTATTGCGTAGTTATTTTACTTTAAAAGTGTTTAAAGGCTGTGTTGTGGTATCCTGGCAGCAATTCCTTGTAATTTATGTTCACTGCATGTCATGATTCATCAAAAGGATCAGCCCAGTATTTACTTGACATACAATGTCTATTTTCTGTAAGTATACTTAACAGTGTTTGTATAATGGTGGCATTCTCTAAAGGTTCATTTCTCAGAATGCATCTCTGTCCTTAAGCATGTCTATATTTCTACAATGAAACATTCTTCTGGGACTTTGTGAATCAATATTTCCATGAAGGGTTGCCATTCCTGCAAGGGATGTGATTGCTGGCAGATTTTAAAGTAAGATTTAACTGGGATTTCTCTCTTTCTTAATTACTGGCAGTAGGATCCGAAGTAGAGAGAAGGAGCATAAGCTTTTGGCAAGGCTTTAAGTTATATGATAGTTAAGCAAGAAGGGAAAGCTGGGATCAATTTTTGAAATCAGCAATAGCATCACAGGGAGAAATTTCAGTTTTCAGAATCAGATGCCAGCATATGTGCTAAGCTGTCTATGAGAAGAAGACATTCAGTATCAGGTAGATCCTAATAGAATGAGTCCCCATATTGTAGCTGTCCTGTGTTCTAGTGTGCACATTAGATATACTGAAACTGATAGTGTGAAATGTCAACAGGGCATTGATAGGATATTTGTCCTCTAGTTCATTCAGTATTCTCCACTGTCATTTAACACGCACTTTGCATTCCTACTTTGTGCAATATGAACAAGGAGTAAAATAAGAATAAGGATCACCTATAGTATGTGGCCTGCTTCAGCCTACAGGTTATACATGTCCAAGCAGGAACATTGCTGAGCAGGCAGGTGTAACTTTAGGAAAGCAAATATTAAGACCTGATACCTCAAAACACATGATGGAATCTCAGAGACACTGGCCTGTTGAAGAAATATAAGTGCTAAATCATTGGGAATAAAATTTTGGAAGCATCAGAATAAAAAATACCACCCAATTCTGATGCTTGAACAATTTTTAAACAAAAACCCTTCCATATGCTTTTTATTTTGTTAACATTTTATTTTCTTCCTAGTCTTCATTCTCTTTGCAAGGTTCTTTTTTTCTTGAGACTTCTAGTTAATATTTCCTTGAACTCAGAGGATGTCATAGACCATCCACATAAAGACTCAATAGAGACATAAGCCTCTCAGTAACATTGGTTTAAATCCTATCTCTGTGTTTGTTTTCAAAACTGTCTTGATTTCCAATTCTCTTATTGCATATCAGACTGCCATCTTATAATGTGTAATTCATAGTTCCACTTGAATCTTTAATAGTCATTTCAAGCATAAGTTGTTCATAACCAAATTCCTGATTTATATTTTGTCCTTGCCATGGCATAATTTGACTACTTTTTTAAAAATCCTGTTCATCTTGGTGAATTACACACTGTATTTATCAGTTTTCCATAGCTCTGACCCAATACTTGAAGCGAACAACTTGGGGAGGTGAGGCTATTTTTCCTCATAGTTTTCAGATTGCAGTCTGCGGTCACTTGACTCTGGTTTTCCTAGTCAGGTGATACATCGGGACATGCAGTAAATGGCAAGGCAAACATGTCACTTTGTGATGCCCAGGAAGTAGAGAAGAAGAGCAGGCTCTGACAGTATTGCCTTCAAGTACATGTTCCAGCAACTTTACTCCCCTCTAATGGCCATAAAGACTAAGACTTTACCCCCTCCCAATGGTGTTACAGTATGGAATCCAAGCCTTTGATATATTGCTTTTGAAAAACATCTATTACTCAAACATAAACAGAGCTAGAGTGAGTCCCAATAGCTTGGGACTTTATGATCATTTCTGAGACTTTCCTGGTCCCCATTTGTTCAACTATATATCAATTTTGATGGCTTCATAGCATCCATGTTTGGAATAGATTTACCTTCAAGCCAATTACTTCTCATGTCTCACATCAACAGTCACCTTTAACTTAGTCACTCTCATTTCAGATTGAGATTGTACAATTGCAACCAAATAGTTCTTTCAGAAAATACTTTGGCAATTTCTTCTCCCTTCAGTGTAACTTGTAGCATAGTGTCCGGGTATGAAACCATCTATATTACCATGAAAGAACTACTCGTGGCTGAGAATCAGTGACTGGCCAAAACTTTTCTTTTTTTTGCATTAGTCAAATTTTTCCTTATAAGAAACTCTCATTCTCATTGAGCCACACACTTAATTTTAAGTAAAACTGGCTTGTCGTAATTTCTGAGTGATATCTTTAGGCATTGCCTGTAAATTGTGTTTGACTTCCAAGGAGAATCATGACCTTTATACATCTGTGAATTCTTTTAATTGGGACATAATATTAATTATTTCAATGGATTATGTCATTGGATTATAGATGATCCCTAATTTAAAATGTATTGAATTAATTTTTTTTAATAAATTTTGGTGTTTTCCAGTGCTAACCATGTGCAGTGTTACATTCTTATAATTCTAGACATGAACAGGAAATTACAACTTCCATTTCTCCATGCCATCACAAAGGTAGATGATTAGTACTCTACAGTGTACTGTGTGGCTGGGGTATGATGGGTAGTTAAGTTAGATGTTTTATAGAGAAATTGAAAATAATTTCAATGTACAATAGGTTTATTGAGATGCAATGCCACTGTAGGCTAGAAAACATCTCTAGTTCGTTATGAAATAAAAAGGAAGTTCTGTGAGAGAATTTTACCATAAAAGTGTCTGGGATCAAAGGCCCTCTATAAGTTTGGTGAATGAATATTGAAGAAATAATATGAGCACATGAATTTGCCTAAACATGTACATACATATAAACTTGTTTGAACAATTTAAGGAGAAGAGGGAGGTATGCAATGTTTAATTAAGATGCTTGAGTGAATATAATGTGGCCTACAAATACATTTATAATTTACTATATGCGTATATTTGTATTTTTTACAGAAGCTATATCCTCCTCTTAATTATTTGAATTAACACTATTTGAGTGCTAGATATAAAAGCATTTGAAAATTCAGGGCACAATAATGTGAAAAAAGTACTGGTCATCATTTCAACTCAAAATCTGATACTATTTTACTGTAAAATGCCCCAATTTCTCATGTTGTCTACAATTAAAAGAAAACAACCTGGAAATGCTAAAGTGGTATATGGAGGCTGAAAAAGGTTCAGCCTAATTGGCTGCAAGATTCAGTTTTGTTATCTGAAGAGCACAGAGGAGAATCTGCGTTAACACCTGGACTTGAGTCTGTGTACAGTTCAGAACACCTAAAGAAGCAATTAAATGGTTTAATCTTAAAGTCTTCCAGAGTTTAATTCTGTAACTCTCTTCAGAGGGCATTGCTAATTCTTTCTGAATTACTACTGCTTCAAACTGCACTGCCTTAATTTGAGTGGTATTCAGAACTCCATTCTCTCTAATGGAGTTAATTGCATTATGAAAGTCAGCTGTGAGTGGAAACTTAATTCCTCTTGTAGAGTATCTCTTGACACAGTCCTCTCTCTTCTTTTCAATGTGACATTTCTACCCATTTATGTAGGATAATGTAGCAACTAGTCTTCCTGGTTTACAACAGTTTCCAAGGAACATTATTCAACAAATCAAAGCATGTTAGCTATCTAAAGCTGCCTTTAATTTTGTACATGCTCAGGCAGTCTGTTCTAATAGACTCTTAAGTCCTTGGAACATTAGCAAATCTCCAAGCTTTTAAACAAGCGGTGACCTATTCATTTAGAGGGCCGCTTCAGTGAAGCAGGAGCTCACTTAGGTTAATGACGGATCATGGAGCTGTTTGATTTGCAGTGAGCTAAGTTGCCCATTATCCCTAACGTTCATGTGGGTCATGTCGCCACATCCAAATAATTTGAGCTTCCTTCCTTGTTCTTTAGACTCTCAAGTTACTATAGGGAACCTTACTGTGGAAGTTCTTTAGGCTTTATGCACAATCATTGCAGATGCATGACTAAATTTGCCCAAATTAGGGAACTCAGCTAAGTCTATTTTCTTGTGAGAACAGCAACTGAATATTCAGACTTCACTTTGGCTTTATTTTTATCAGAAATAAAGACATTTTCTCTTGTCATCCATGCCTGTTCTTTTTTTTTTTTCCTTTTAAATTATTATTGGTTTGCCTTCTTTTTATTGGTAAAGGATAGGAAATCCATGACTAGTTTCTTCACTATTAAAAATCCTGAAAGAAACAACACTTAACAAAATTTTCACTCTTGTTTCCTTATGCATGTATGCTCAAACACAAATATACATAGACTTCCATACAAGCTTGGTTTCATAAAGGAAGTCTATCCACAATGTATTACAATGTTATATTACTCAGAAATAAGTCAGTAAGCAGTCAAATTGTCTCTATTGCCAACATGACCATTATTTATTTTATGTCTCTAACTTCTCTTTAATTCTGTACCATCTCTCCAGAGGCACACATCATGATTAAGAAGTCTTGAAAATTGAGGGGAATACACTGGAAAACACATTTACCACGATTTCCCAAGCATTTTTAATGTCCTCACTTTTCCACATTGTCACCACTGTGTCCATGCCCATGCACACAAATAGCGGCACACATACACACGAAAGAAGAGAATCTTCTTCACTGGAATCTCTAAAGCTGGCTAAGTGTTTCTCATAGAAGGAAATAAATGGTTTGGGCATTAATCCTTCCTAAAAATGAAATACTTTCACACTACAGTGGAAGCTATGAAATATGAATGACAGTGGGAAAACAGCTGCATTTATTCTTCCTCTGTGATTTACAGTAGAGATGGCAGCCATTGGGGGAGGTGACGAATAGGGAGTTCACGTGTGCTTGATGCTGGCTTCCGAGTTGTAGAAAGGAAGAGATTGTGGTGCTGTATTCTGGTTCTGTTAGTGAATTAATTGAAAGATGGTCCATTAGTTCATGTCACCACAGAAAACTGGTAAGTTATGAGTATTTTTACAAATTTGAATTGGAGGAAAATATCCCAATATTTTGGATTCACAGAAAATTACAATGAAAAATTATTGCATTTTGCTTTCTAGTCACAGAGCAATGATTAATACCTATAGCCAAGAGCCAAGATATTTTCATTAGTGGTTACTTAACCAATTTTTGTAATGGATATGCTCTTCCATTCTTTCCTGCCAAAAAAAAAAAAAAAAAAAAAAAAAACCTCTCAAACTTTGTAAACACAGGAAGATAATTTTAGGGTAAAGTGGTAGATCTAAAATTGCCTTTAAAAAATATTACCTTCCTCAAAAATTGCACCTACTTTTACCTGCAAAGAATTAGGTAGCAGCATTCAAAACTGAATGATGGCTTTACCAATGTATTTGTATTCACTATTTAAAATATACTTAGAAAATTGTGCTGTGTGAGTTTAGCATATGAGAAAGCAGTTGGTTTTGGTGACTATACAAAAATGCCCAACTCTTTCAAAGTCTCTTTAACTCAACCTTTATTTCTGTGATGGTTTTGAATTTTATCTCTGATCTCATATTACAACATTTGCATTTAAAAATAAATAACATTTTATGTTATTAAATAATGTCCTAAATAGTTTGGGGTTATTGTACAACTTGCCACATACTACTTTAGAGTTACCTTGCTTTACTCTTGACTTACAAGGAGTCATGTCTGTTTATCTCACATGCTCCAAACTGTCACTCATAACACCATCTGGACTTGGGGTCTTGATTATTCTAACTGTATGGTGAGTGGTATTGCAAGCTGCTCTCATGTGCCATGTCTTTCAGGAAAAAACTTTCAGAGGAACATGGAGCCCCCTTCATTGGCTCTATAGTCAATTCTATATCCATGGTCAGAATCAGGTAACTTTTATTTCCCTTATGTTGTGTAGGGTTTTTGTTGTTGTTGTTATTGTTTTTTAGTTGTATATATGTAGGTATTGATTATTCCTGACTTAAAATGGCATGATTTATAATTTCTCTACTTTAGGATGATATGAAGCTATATACATTCAATTCTTCTTATGTCAACCTTTTCTTTAGCAGGGTTAGGCTGCATGTATTCTAGTAATGCTGCCTTCTCAATCACAAATCATAGATTACAGGCAGGGACTCTGGAGTGTTCATACAACTGTAATCTACAGTGTCATGCGCTATATTCAGTGCATTATGTGTATTAAATCCACTTTGACTTATAGTATTAGCAGCTATGAATGTTTTTTTTTTTTTTTCCAGAGTGAATCCCTTAGAAAATACAGGAGCATCTGTGATAATTTTAGTCATCTGCATCTTAAAATACTTTTGAGATTTACTTATTTAACATTATCCATTTCAAGTCACATGTTTACAGTTTAGGAGAAGCCATCTGGAGGTGAAGTTTAATCCAAGAAATGACTAATAAGAGCTTGATTTAGGTTTCCATACAGTTCCAGTTCCTTAGATGATATTTTTAGGATTTTTTGCCCAAATATAACCTGTTCAGGCTTTTCAGCTGTTTTCATCTGATGTATTTTTGTTGGAGATATAATAATAATTTTTTAAGTGAACTTTCAGATTTAATTATATATTTAATGCAACTTCATAACAAAAAAAATCAAGTTAATTACAGGTGGATGTTTCAAAATGTTCCTCTCTGTTCATATTCACCTGCCCCCTCACTCCCAGGGACAACTGTTCACTCTAACACCTCATAACTGAATCACCATATAGTCTTTTCTATATTCTTCTCATATTATTGGAGCAGATCCTGTTTTTCTCTGTCTACACCCACGCCCATAGTGATCTCACCCAAGTTCATAATTTTAGATGCCATATGCCAAAAACTTAGAAATATATATATACCCAAGCTCAGATTTATCCAAAATTAATCTGTACCCATGTGCTTTTCTTGGCATATAAATCAGATTTCTGATAGACATCTCAAATCCACTTGTCCAAAATGAATTCTTGGACTTTACTCACAAACATTGGCTATGCTCAGATTCCACTATTTAAAAGGTCCATCCTGCCATCCAGTTAACTCAGCTCAAATGTCTCAATAAAATTCTCTTATACCCTCCTCTCCTTTGACATTGTATACCAATTTACCCAGAAATCCTCTTAGCTATATATCCAAAGTATGTGGAGATTCCCACCAATTCTCAGTAGTTCAAATCTTGTCTCTATGACTTAGGGAGAATTAGCAATGACCTAGGTTATAACTTCTGTCCCTTAATGATCAACTTCAAGAGCAGCTTTAGCCACTTAAAATATTCCTCAATAAGGGACCGAGTTACACGTCAGTGGTAGCGTATCTGCCTAGCATACTCAAAGTTGTAGGGTCAACATCTGGTACTGTTAAAAAATTACATTTCTTTCAGTCATTTTTGTTGTTGTTTGAGGCAAATGAAGAAACTCCATTTGTCTCGGCAGTTATGTCAAGAGTCTCAATGATATATACTTCTTCATTTTATTTCTTTTTTTTTATATTTTGAAATTAATATCTTCACTTTCTTCCTTTCATCTTTCCAAACATTCCCATGCACCCCATGCTTTCTTAAATTCAAGTCTTCTATTTATTTAATTGTTCAAGTTATGTATATGTATATATACATATGTATGTATGTATTCCTAACTATATACAAATACAACACTTCACACCATATACTTGTTTGTATTTGATTTCAGGACCAGACACATGGTACTATGGAACAGTTTGGGGTCTTTACGCTGGGGAAGCCTATTTTTCTCACTCTCTTCATTCCAGAGTTGACTGTAGTTCTTGATCTTATGTTGTGTCCCTGTGAGATTTTCTCTCATCTATTACCACATTAATTGGTGGCATCACATTTCAGGGCTTTTTTTGGCACTCATATTGTTAAGACTTCATGGGTATAGCTTCCTTGATGGGGTCATTTTATATTTATTTAAAAAGCATACACCTTATATTTACTTATTCATATTAATAAAATGGGGCTGGAAAATCATAGTCTTGCTTAAATCCAGAATTTTGGATTCACAGAAAATTACAATGAAAAATTATTGCATTTTGCTTTCTAGTCACAGAGCGATGATTAATACCTATAGCCAAGAGCCAAGATACTTTCATTAGTGGTTACTTAACCAATTTTTAGAGTGCTTGCTGCTCTTTCAGAACACTGTAGATCAGTTCTGGCATCTATCTCAGGTAGCTTCTGTCTGAGTATAATTCCTGCTCCAGGAGATCTAAGCCTGCTTCTTGGGCACCTGTGTGCATATGTACACACACACACACACACACACACACACACACACACACACACACACACACACACACAGAGAGAGAGAGAGAGAGAGAGAGAGAGAGAGAGAGAGAGAGAGAGAGAGAGAATCCACCCACATATACGTACACAAATAATAAAATACTTGCTTAGAAAGCTTAAGAATTTTAGAACTTAGAAATAAAATGATGGCAGCACTAAGTATCTACACATAGTGAGTTCTTTTAACAGTATGCTGTGACTTCAGTTGTAGCTAAGAATTACAATCTGAATTTTAACTTATTTCTGCATTTATTTGCCCAGTCATACTGGAAACTAAACAGAATAATTAAGACTTTAAAAAAACAACAAAACCCAACAAACAACAAGAAGGTGACTGCCTCTTGAAATGCAATGACAAATGTTTTCTCGTTTTTTACACAGACATGCACACATGTCTGTATATACTTGGATAACCCCACCGCAGACACACATGCACAAATATCAAAAGCCATTCATTTAAAATAATTTTATAGCTTTAAAAATGTAAACTATAGGTTGAAAGGTTAATGTATTGCATTTATGTAAATGCTATCTTCATGGCTTTGTCAAGACATGTTGCTATTACTGTTTCATTATTAATTAAGCAGTGAATCACCACGTTAATGAAGCTTCAATCATAGAATGAGAGTTCACTTAAATTCTATGAGTACAAGGATTTAATTTTAGAATGATATACACAAAGGAGGCAAGCTGTGAGGTGGAGCTTGGCAAATGAGAAGGTAGAAGTTGAAGAAGGAAGAGTGAAAAGAAGTAGCTACTTTATTTGCTGTCTCAAGGTCTAGTGACAAGGAACAAAGATGACAAGGCTTTCTAGGAATCCAAGCATGTATAGTAGTGTGTAGGAGCATGAACAGCTGCTCATACTGAATTTTACAAGAAGCCATTCCTCTACTGAGCAGCAGTCTCTGTCTAGGTGTATATCTGTCATAAGAACATAAAGTGGAACAGACAGTACACATGCAATATAACGATGAACTGTGTCTGTCTCTCCACTTCTGTTATCGTCCATCAAACACCACTTGGCAATGATCTGTGAAAAGAATTGATGCTCCTTCACTTCTGGATAAAAACACACATGCACAACACACAAACACACACACACACACACACACACACACACACACACACACACACACACACAAAACAAAACACACACACATAGGCCCTCACTGTGGCCACTTCTCATAAGCATTAATTTGCAAAAGCAAAGAAAAACACCTGTACAACATGCTCCCAGCTTGATTATTTTGACAAAGCACAACCAAAAGGTTTGTTTCTTATAGTACCACTCAAACACCCCTAATCAGTCTGCTTAACTTCTACATATAAGGAATAATAATATTGAGTTTATACCTACCGTGATACTTCTATGATTATACCAACATGTAGTTTCAGCATGCATCTAAGAGATTATCTTGTTTTGTCATGTAGTCTAGTGTACCCCAACTAAAAGGAAAACCCATTTCTAATAAAATAGTAAAGACTATTTATCCAGGTATTTACTGAAAAGGGTGGTGTATTTTTTTCAATTCTTTAACAGCATAGTTTATGTACTTAAAATATCAAACATGTAATTATGACATATTTGAGCAGTACAAATGTATTTATCTGGTAAATGACAATAGTTTGAACAAGTATTATGCGTTTAATTTGATTTTTATTATGTAACACTAGTGATTGTATATTAAATTTGAGGGCTTGTGATTATATTTTTGCCTCTAGTCCTTCTTTTAGCAAAGTGTTATTCGTGGTTTAACAAACACCAAATTCTGTTTTAAGCACTATACATGTAATTATGGAAAAAGCCAAAACTGTATCTGGACAGAAGTTTTTATTATAATAAATTTTAATCATTAAACCTTATATTATATTAAATTATAGCTGTACTCAAGCTAACAAGTTCAAATAATAATTTAAGGAAACTAATATGGGTAGTTATTCTGAATTAGTCTAGTTTTCCAATGCTTGTTGGCTTTTTAGTCAGTTATACTTTTTTGAGGTGGGGTAGCCTTATTGATTACCTTATTAGTAACTTTATTAGTTACTTGCTTACCTTCATTTTTCAGAACATTCTACAATAGTATGGTACCGGTTTCATATGAGATCAAACAGGTTGTTTACTATTTCTTTGGATAATTTGCCAAACACAGAATTTTATTATTGAATTTATTTGTGTATCAAAGTAGAATGTATATTTAAATCAAAATATCCCCTTTACATAAATGAATCAGAGGTTATAAAGAAGTTGTTTTCAAGCTTCTCTGTGCCACGTTATATTCTCTTTTTTAGGTTAGGTATCTATTTCTAACTCACTTTTTCAAATGGCATTATATCTTTCTAATAAAGGAAGGTCATACCATGTATCTGTTACCCATGCACTGGTGATGTTGAATAGTAGCTCACCCACTCTTTCTAGGGAGAAAGTGGGGAGCCCACAGAAATTTCCTAGTGAGATCTGAACTTTCTTTACACAGAAGGCCTGCATACTGGGATGGATTGACCACATGCCTGGTTACCAGGTGTTTGGAAGAGTCTGCACTTGGCTGTGCTAAGGGGAGGTCTTTTGTTCCACCCCTTGGCATTCCTTTAAAAGAGACAGAAAGAACCAGTGGATTAGGATCCAGGCCTTCCTGAGGCTATCATGTGTTTCTATTTGTCTCTCTATCCCCTCTATATTTCTATCTAAATCTCTTATCCCTCACTCTTCAAGAGTACCCTGGGAGAAAAGGTGGTATTGGAGAAATTATTTTGGCCACTCCACGTAGTTAAAAGGATATTTATTTAATGGCGTAACTCACAAATTAAGTAATGGGTAGGTTGCAGGGTCTTGGGAAGGTGTAACGCAATCCAGCGGTGTTCTCCGGAGCTCTGCACAGTCCACCTTCACCTTTCAGCATCCCGGCACCGAGCACAGAGAGAGCGCTCGCCCATCCAGCTCTTGGGTTCCCAGGCACCTCCCCTCGCCCCACCTCGTAGGCGTGACAGTTGCCAGAGTCTCAATGGGGGTTGGAACTTCCAGATCCAAGCTGGAATGGCTACCCACTACAAGGTGGGGTGGGTCTCCCACAACAAAGGAAATTGCAACTATAGGTAATGTTATAGTTAGTTGATATTTGTCATATTGCTGAGATATGATCAAGGCAACTTTTAAAAGAAAACGTTTAAATCAGGGCACACAGTTTCAGAGAGCTAGAGTCCGTGACCATCATGGTGGGGTACGTCACAGAGGCAGGCAGGCAGGCATGCGTACTGCTGGAGTAGGACCTGAGAGCTCACATCTGATCCAAAATCCAAAGGCAGAAAAAGACATGTCAAGAGAGCAGGGACTGGCTTGGGGCTTTGAAACTTCAAGACTTTCCTCCAGTGATGTACCTTCAACAAGGCCATTGTCATTCAAACCACCATAGCCTCTGATTCAGTTTTCCAAGTAAAATGTGATCCACAGCACAATAATTTCCATGTAATGAAAGTTCATTTCTGGCCTCCAGATTTGAGTTTTCCTTTCAATAGTCACACAGATCAGCAATAATAGGAATATCAGTAAGGACAAATTTCGGAAGGTTTGTCCAGATTCACAGTTGATTTTGTATAAGGGAGTATACTGGCTAGTTCTATGTCAGCTGAAAAACACATACTAGGGTCATCAGAGAAGAAGGAGCCTCAATTGAGAAAATGCCTTCATAAGATCTGGTTGTATTTTCCTAATTAGTGATCAATGGAGTAGGGTCTAGACCATTGTGGGCAGTGCCATCCCTGGACTAGTGGTCCTGTGTTATATAAGCATGCTGAGTAAGACAGTAACCAGGACCCCTCCATGCCATCTGAGTCAGCTCCTGTCTCTAGATTCCAGCCTTGTTTGAGTCCCTGCCCTGGGTTTTTTCAATGATAGATCATAATATGAAAGTATAGGATGACTAAACCCTTTCCTCCCCAACTTACTTTTGGTTATAGTGTTCTATTGCAGCAATAGAAATCCTAAATGACACTGTGGGAGAAAATTAGGGCAAAGAAAAAAACGGGTTAATGATGTGTTAATGGAGGCGCTGGTACTGAAGCAAAATACTCTCAACTCTGGCTTGGCAGAAACAATATAATACCAAGAAAAAACCATTCCAATCCCAGAGGGATAATAAAGACACAGAAGAATCAGGAGCCATCTCATCTCCTTGATAACATAACTATTCCTCTTTATCCAGCCACACTCAAACAATATGCATGCATTTGTTTTTATGCTAACATGAGGAAATAGATGATAAACTACTAAAGAAAATGCAATGTTTTTTATAATATTTTTTTATCTGTAATTTCTTCATGCAGAATATTAAAGTTTCTTCTGGTTTATAAGGCTATTACTCATTTGATTATTTCTTTTTCAGTTTGTTGTGGCTGTTTTCGAAATTAAGAAGCTATAGAAACTGCAGAGTTTTGTACCCAAAGAAGCCAAATCTCCATATACGGTGTGCAAAGAGAACATTCATAAGAACATGCATATAGCTGGGAGGTGGTGGCACACACCTTTAATCCAAGCACTCAGGAGGCAGAGACAGGAGGATCTCTGTGAGTTCAAGGCCATCCTGGTCTACAGAGTGAGATCCAGGACAGGCACCAAAACTACACAGAGAAATCCTGTCTCAGGGGAAAAAAAAGAACATAGATATAGTGGTGCTGACATAAATTCACACCATGCATGCTGAAAGTTTACATTTTAATACATGGCTAACAAATTCTTTCATGAGAAATATCCCTGGTGTCTTCTCAATATCATATATTACAAAATAGAAATATTTTGTATTAAATATAGTATGAAACTTTATTTCATGATATCCTACATGCATTTTCATTTTTCGAAAAGACTCTTTAATTCTTTCCCTCTAACATGCCATTTAAACTTACACTTCTTTCCTCAAACACCACCTGTCCTCTTCACCTTCTTCTTTGTGCATTGTAAATCTAGAATTTCTCTGTCCCTCCCCATCCCACAGCTGCTTCCAAATAACCACACAGAGACTAATATTATTTATAAATATTTGGCCATTAGCTCAGGCTTGTTACTAATTCTTTTTTTTTAATTTTATATTAATATTTTTTCTCCCTTCCTGCCCCCCTCCCCTTCCCCCCAGCCCACCCCCCATTCTCACCTCCTCCAGATCAAGGTCTCCCCCGAGGACTGAGATCGACCTGATAGACTCAGTCCAGGCAGGTCCAGTCCCCTCCTCCCAGACTGAGCCAAGTGTCCCTGCATAAGTCCCAGGTTTCAAACAGCTAACTCATGCAATGAGCTCAGGACCTGGTACCACTGCCTAGATGCCTCCCAAACAGATCAAGCCAATCAACTGTCTCACCTATTCAGAGGGCCTGATCCAGTTGGGGGCCCCTCAGCCTTTGGTTCATAGTTCATGTGTTTCCATTCATTTGGTTATTTGTCCCTGTGCTTTATCCAACCTTGGTTTCAACAATTCTCGCTCATATAAACCCTCCTCTTTCTCACTAATTAGACTCCCAGCACTCCACCAGGGGCCTAGCCATGGATGTCTGCATCTAGATTCCTCAGTCCTTGGATGGGGTTTATGGCACAACTATTAGGGTCCCGGCTGTCTCTCAGCCATTGCCAGCAGTCTTTTGTGGGGATATCTTTGTGGATTTCTGTGGGCCTCTTTAGCTCTTTGTTTCTTCCTTTACTCATATGGTCTTCATTTACCATGGTCTCCTATTCCTTGTTCTCCCTCTCTTTTCTTGATCCAGCTAGGATCTCCCGCTCTCTTTCCCTCGACCCTCGCCCTTCATTGCTCCTACTCATGTCCAGGCTGTTCATGTAGATCTCATCCTTTTCTCCGTGTCTTTCTTGGGGTCCCGTTTTCCAGGTAGCCTCACTGGTGATGTGAGTAGCAGTCCAGTCATCCTTGTTCCACATCTAGTATCTTCCTATGAGTGAGTACATACCATATTTGTCTTTTTGAGTCTGGGTTACCTCGCTCAGGATGATTTTTTTCTAGATCCATCCAGAATGGATAAATAAATTGTGGCACATATACACAATGGAATACTACTCAGCAGAGAAAAACAATGACATCATGAGGTTTGCAGGCAAATGGATGGATGTAGAAAAAATCATCCTGAGTGAGGTAACCCAGACTAACTAATTCTTATATTTAAATTGACTCTTAAGTCTATGTTTAGCCACGTGGATCATGACTTGTTACCTCATTTTCTACACATCCTGCTTGCTCAATGGCTGGCTGGTGTCTCTTGGCTCTGCCCTTCCTCTTCCCAGGATTCTCAGTTTGGATTTCTTGCCTAACGTCCTGCCTAGCTACTGGCTTGTCAGCTATTTATTAACCAAATGAAAGTAATACATATTCATAGCGAATAAACGTATTATTCTACAGCAGTGCATTCTGGCTTCTAGACACACACACACATACACACACACACTCACACATGCACACAAGCACACACACACACACACACACACACACACACAATCTCTCTCTTTCCCTCCCACATCCCCTCACCCTTCCTTTTTTCCTCCACTCTCCTTTCTACCCTTCATTTATCTCTCCCTTCTCTCTACTTCTGTCTTCCTTTTACTCCCTCCCCTTCTCCATTCTTTGCTTTCCTCTCTGATATCAGAAGTCGTGCTGAATGACTCCCCATTGTAAAATTACACTGCCAAATGTTAGCAATCAGAATAGTACCATTTGCTAGAAATGTGTGTTATTATATGTTCTTGAAACTATTCTTTATTAGTGAGTTTTTAACTACCAGTAATAGATTAGTTAGATACTAACATATTTGGTTACCTAAGTTTATAATTTCCACCAAATAATTACAGCCTGATTTATTCAAAGTCATGTTGAATGTTTTTTTCTTATTTGTTATTAAAACAATTAGGGTTTGAAAAAGGATATTTTAAGATACACTAGTTTTAAAATCATAGTGAAGCAGAATATTGTTTTTATGATAAGTGAGTTTATTAAAACAATTATACTTAGTGCCTTCATATCTGGAAAATATTTTCGTTGGTGTTGAAGTCAAATTAATTAAAATTGAATTTATTTTTTTAAAAAAATATCCCCGTGAGGCAAGGGGAGGGGCTTGGAACTGCTTCAGCTGAATGTACCAGGCTCTGCTGACTCCCTTTGGGAGGCCTTACCTTGTTGTAGGAGGGAATAGGTGGTGGGCTGGGAGTGATGCTGGTGGGGCAGAGGAGGGAAGAGGGGGATCTGTGATTGGTGTGTAAAATGAATAAAAAATTTCTTAATAATAAAAAGCAGAAAAAATACCCCATCATTCCTATTCATTATAATTATACTTAATTACTAAATTTTGTTTGTTTTCACATTGTGAACTCTGACGTTTAGTGCCTTGGATTTCAAATATCAGCTCTCAACAAAAGCTCTTGAACTCGGTTCCTATCTCTCCTCAATGTCCCCATAGAAGCATTATCAATGCTGATCACTCACTTGATCTAAAATTAAAGGAAACACAACTAGGAAACGCAACTAATGAGTGAAGAGTTTTACCATTAGAGAATGTAATAGTTCAACAAGATTATATTGTGTTTAGCAGTTGAAGGTCAAGAATTATTAACTAAAACACTTGATAGACATGCTGTCCAGCATTCTCATGGGGAAATAGGGAGTGTAGAGTTAATGGAGGGTCATGTCCTTCAATTCAAATCAGGCTAATGAGGACAACTGCAGATCTCCTGTAATGAGTAACTATGTGTCCTGGATATTTCTGATGCTTTACTTTCCTTAAAAAAAGGACCATGTGTGTTTTATCAAAGAATTAGAAAAGTGAAGATAGAATATTAGTTCATAATGGATCTTGATTTAATAAAGTATCATTAGAACATCATACATTATAATTATCAACAACCTTACAAAATAATTCATATTTTTAACTTAAAAAAAATCAAGTAGCCTATCAAAAGCAGCTAAGAAGGGCTTGAGGGAGGAAAAGGAGAAAAGAAAGTGTTGTGAATCTATTTCAATTAAAACCATTTTTTAAAGAGAAAAACAAAAAAGACTCAGACAGGGGCAGGAGGGTTGCCTCAGTGGTTAAGACTAGTTGCTGCTCATACTGAGGAAGTTTCAGTTTCCAGCACTCACAAAGCCCCTTAGAACTGTCTTTGTCTCCAGGTATAGAGAATCTGCTCCACTTCTGGCCACCACAGGCACAAGAAAAGCAGGCAGCACAGTTACATATGCAGCTGGACTCACATACATAAAACAAAAATTAACCTGTAATTGACAAGCAGCTCCATATTTAAAAATACTGTTATCTCCAAATCAACTGTATCATTTTTGACCTTATAAATCCTTAATAATCAAATAAAATATTAAGCTGTTTCCTTTATAATAGTGCGCATGACGTTCTTATAAACTCCATAGAAAACTTTTATAATGGTATAGTACAATATGGCCTTGAAATCAACAATTAACTGTAACGTACAATTGAAACCATATTCATCAATTTAAAATAATACTTGATAAGTAAGGCACTCTGAAGGTCGTGTCTGTGGCAGGCAGTGTTCTGTGAAGAGATTGTGATGGGTGATATTTCAGTATCACTTTGAGTTTTCTCTATTCAACATCTTCACAATACAGAGCTCTCTCAGAGATGCAGGCAATAACCTGAAAATCTTCATATCGTCATGCCATGAAATACACTTTTTGGTTCAGATTTTATCTGAAGCTAAAAAACAAACTATATCTAGTTTGGGTGTATTTGAAAAAAAATGTTCTCTATGATGAGGAGTGAAAATAAGCACACACACACACACACACACAAAGAAATTAAATTGATTACTGGGCATAGAGAGGCTACATGTCAGACAGACTTTCAATAGAAAAATGTGGAAACATTTTAATTTTTTGCTCACTCAAAATTACAAGTGACCTTCACAATTAAATTTAATGTGCTCAAATGTCACCAAAGTGTCTCATCTACCCAGACTACCTTAGATTTCAGACTTTTGGGGGCATGATAATGAAACTGATCACTTTTGTCCTGTATTCACTGAAACTATTTACAAAAATACTGAGTAACATTCTGCAACATCTACTTCATGAACTATCCTAAGCAATCGAGACATATAATATTATCAGAGTTAACTGTCAGAAATCCACAGGGCCATTACACTTTTCCATTTTTACATATGAACACATTGTCACCAAGAGATTGACATTTAATGAGAATGTCACCAAAACTAAGTTGAGTCACAGGAGCTGGAAGCCTCCATGCTTGGAGAAGGTAACCACTTTCTCAGGTGTGATTGACACATTCCTGAGGTTTTGCTCTAGTTGTAATATCCCTCTATCCCTGCTCATCTATAACCCAGGAGTCTCCTCAACTCAATCGCCTCCAGTTTCCCGCATTTTCAAGACACCTAGGTTAGATGTCATTCTAAATAGTTAAAAAATATTCTATTTAATTTTTGGAACATTGAATTATTTTCCAGATATAAGGAGACAATCCTTATTTTTTCCTTCTTTGCATGTCTCTCCTTCGTTTTTGTTCACATGATAAACAGTCTCTCCACTAGTAAATTGCAAGACCCATCCACTTGAACACTATTGGTCCTTCCTCCTCTACATGGTGAACTCTGAAGATGGTAACAATGTTTCCATCATGTTGTATTCCCTCTATTTGAAAGTCATTTGAAACATTTTCTCAGCCACCGCACTATTTCTTCCTTCTGATTCTTTTCTTAGAACAATCCCCATCCCAATAATTTTTTATACACACAACTGACTACTCACTATAATTTTCCCAGCAAATTCTTTCATTTCTCCTTTGAAAAGGAATATCTTCTCTTTCCTTGTAGAAGTTCACATTATTGCCCCCCCCTTTTTTAATAACATTCAGCTTGTTGCTAACTTATACCCTTTGCTGAGAAAATGGATACTTATAGAAGTTAATAAAGATGAAGTCATCTTTGAATATTTATATCCCAGAGTGTGGCATGTTCAGTTATACCTGAATTGGTACAAAAGTTTCAGTAAAATTCATTAAAAAAATTATTAAAGAAAATGCTAATGATATGCAGAAAATGCTAATGATATGCGTAATTATTAAAGGAAGACTTACACAATTTACACTTTGGGTTGTCTGTGTATAATGTTAATTTGTACATTTCCCCACAGTGTTTGTGCTAGTTTTATTTCTGTTTCTTGCTTCTGTGTGGAAATAGGACAAAGAGAAAAAGTTTATTTTTCCTCACTCTGCTGAGAAATTCCAGTCCACCAGTCAATGCTGTAGGAGAAGGTGGCAGAGCAACTCTCTGGGACAGGAACATGCTCCTTACATGGGGCCTGGCCAAGAAAGATGCAAATATAACCTTCCAAAGTCTGCCCCCAAGGACCAGCCACCAGTTGTGGACCAAACGATCAAGTACATGAAACACTGAGGTTTGTTGTGGTTAATTTTGAAATTAACTACACCCAGAATCAATTAAAATCCAAAGTTTCTGAGCATTCCTGGAGGAATTTTTTTTTTTTTTTCCCCAAGACAGGGTTTCTCTCTTTTTTTTTTTTTTTTTTTTTTTTTTTTTTTTTTTTTTTTTCGAGACAGGGTTTCTCTGTGTAGCTTTGTGCCTTGCCTGGAACTCACTTGGTAGCCCAGGCTGGCCTCGAACTCACAGAGATCTGCCTGCCTCTGCCTCCCGATTGCTGGGATTAAAGGCGTGCGCCACCACCGCCCGGCGGTAAGAAAGTTCTTAATCGGGTTATTTGAAGCAGGAAGCCCTCCCTTTAAATCTGGGCTCCACCTACTGGTTGCAGTACTCCTAAAAAGAAAGGGAAGGAAGTAACTTGCTTTTGGCCTGCCTGCTGGCATTTGCACAGGTTGGTCCATGTTATTGCTGTGGCTGGAATCAAATTCAACTTCATTGAAATTCCAGCGTAGACTGAAAATTAGCAGCTCCCTAACAGATCTTCAGGTTTTGCCAGCTCAGATAAGAATACTGTAGACTGAACTACTGATGGGTTCCCTGGCCTTTCCATTGTAAGACTGATATTGCTGGACCACACAGACCTCGTCCTGTAAGACAGTCTAATACTTCACCTCTATTATCCATATTCATTCCATCAGTCCTATTTCTTTAGATCTCTTCATATCATCCACTGTTTCTATGAGAACATCAAATACAGCTATTGGCCTTATATTTTAAAATCAAATTTAAATATGTTTAAAATAATTTCAGTTCTAATAACAGTTTGATGATTCATTTATTCCTGGTTTTCTAGAAATCAAATTGATTTAATGTTGGCCCTCTACTGTAGGGGCATGAGGCCTCCCCTTAAGAGTGTTTTCTTTTCCAAGGGAGACACTCTTACACAAAAATAATTTTTCATTTTCAGGTGGCTATCAATTGGAGCAATTTGTATTTTGTTTTATTTTTATAATAATTCCTTAGATACCTGTTTGTTTCATAATAAGAGACAGAAAAAATGTAGAACCATGGAAGCCGGGATTTCCATACACTTAAGGCTCTATAATGCAAGTATTTGTTCCCAACTTAGTTTGATTGGCAACTGTTAATATTTGTTCTTGCAGTTTACTCATGACCAAAATTCATAGTCTTTAAAAAAAATTTTCCATCAGCAGTTGCTAGATTTAACCATTGAGATCAGCTTCTGAGTTCTTAAGGCTATTAACTATCCTTCCTATTTATGTCAATTAGTATACATATAACTTTAAACATGTATACATAGATTAGCATTTAAGTAACATATTGTCAAAGAGAGCTCTAAGTGACACTTCTAAAGAGATACCAATCAAAACTTTAACCAAAATTCATCATATTCAAGATTTGATTTATTAAACAATTAGCATCTAATCTTAAAGCATATTTTCTGAGTATGAATGCTGTCTACTGAAATGTGACATATATACTCTAAATGAGGTATTAATAGACAGTCTCTTCTTAATATATTGTGAATCATAAGCCTTCTAACACAGAGAGTAAACAAAAATGTTTATGTTTGTACTACTTAATTGTTTTATATTTTCTAATCATATGATTGGCTCTTTAGTATGTTAAAATATTTATTTTATCTGACTCCTACAATAGTGACATAAAGTCAAAGAATACTTCATAAATGAGGGCTTCCTTGGTTATATGACACTTTGTATACATTTTGTGACTAGAGAATGTGCAAAAGGCTTTAATCTCTATAATTATAAAATGAGCACAATTTGTAACTGATTATGATAAAAGATACATTTCTTTCCAAACTCAATTTAACAAGAATTGGTACACTTACCAATACAAATAATCTTGGTAGGCTGCTTGGTTTTTGCTGGAACTGACATAATTACTGGTTATATTATCAAACTATTAATTCATTAGCTACTGTGTGAGATGTATTCTACATCATACAAATGTACAGAATACCCACAGTCAGTCTTCTATTTTATTAAGAGATTTTCTATTCATTTTACATATCAACCACAGATTCTGCTCTCCTCTCTCCTCCCACCCCCAGCTTTCCCCCTGCCACCGCACCCCCCATTTCCCACCTCCTCCAAGGCAAGGTCTCCCATGGAAAGTCAGCAGAGCCTGGTACATTCAGTTGAGGCAGGTCCCAGCTCCTTCTCCCTGCACCAAGGCTATGCAAAGTGTCTCACCATAGGTACAAGGTTCCAAACAGCCAGCTCATGCACTAGGAACAGGTCCCGGTTCCACTGCCTGGGCGCCCCCTAAAGAGTTCAAGCTAAACAACTGTCTCGCTTATTTAGAGGGCATAGTCCAGTACCATGGGGGCTCCTCAGCTATTGGTCCACAGTTCATGCATTTCCACTAGTTTGGCTAGTTGTCTCTGTACTTTTTCCAGTCATGGTCTTGATATCTCTTGATCATAGAATACCTCCTCTCTCTCATCGATTGGACTCCTAGAGCTCCGCCTGGGACCCGGCCGTGGATCTCTGCATCTGGATGAGGGGTCTATGATGACAGTTAGGGAATTCAGCTACAGATCACCAGAGTAGGCCAGCTCAGGCACCCTCTCGACCATTGCCAGTATTCTATGGTGGAGTCATCTTTGTGGATTCCTGGGAACCTCCCTAGCACTCTGCTTCTCGCTATTCCCATGGTGTCTTCTTTTATCATGATATCTCTTTCCTTGTTCTCCTATTCTGTTCCTGATCCTGCTTGAACTTCCTGCTCCCCGAAGCTCTCATTCCCCCATCCTTTATCAGCCTAGAGCATCAATTTTTAATCTCTGCAATGTCTTATCTTCTTTTCTCATGTTGATAATTAATATCCTACATTTACTATACGAAAAACTGAACTTTCAAATGTAGTCAACTGTGTGAAAGCCATTGGTGTTTTTTTTTTTTAAACTCTGCATGGTATGCTACTGTATAACATATATCTGTGTCAGTGTCCCACTAATTTTGACTCTAGTAATTCACTCACTATGTCATTAACACACTTTTTAAAAATATGTGATTACTCACTTATTTGGCAGTAAAGACCCCAGGTATTTTTCTTGACTTGCTCATTAACTTTCTTAGTACATTCATTTAAATTTTATCCTATTATAATTTAGCCTGATCATCTATCACCCCATCTAAAGTGGTAAGTTAAACTCACCTTTACTAAATCTCTCAAAGACATTGTTTGATTCACTTGGTTTGTGTCTTTGCTCCTTGTTCCTCTCCCCCTCAAGCCCTCTTCCCATAAGAACAAAGCCACTTTTTGTTCATTTATGTATTTAGTCATCCATGTCCACAACTGCAGATAGCTCCTAATAAACATTAACAATGAGTGAATAAAGAACTAACTGATCATGTCAGTGAATATGTGTTTCTGCAGGTATCATTATCACTTTGAAGATTCTTCTTCTCCTTAGTGCATTCAGATAATAGATCAATAGCTCTGAAGAATACTAAAATGTTATTTCTGTACTTGGACCCTCCTTATCTTTAAGAATACTGCTTCATCACAAGCTTTTTAAAGCTTTTAATAATGTAACCCCAGTTGTATCTGGTTGGGCAGTTTTATATATACTTTTATATCCTTTAATTTTTATTTTAACAAAATGTGCATGAGATAAACTGTACTCATGATGTTGTATTAGGTCATTGTTGTTACAATTTTATTTGTTCTTTACCTTTTTGTCTTGCATACATTTGACTACTTTTACATATCTTTTACTATTAGGCTAAATAAAAAATCACCAAATTATGGGGGAGACACAGCACTAACTGGACATATCTTTTCACCAAATGCATCTTCCGTTACTGGGATTGGGTTACATCTAATTAAGTTTTTGACCAAAGTGGTCCCAGGGGGGATCTTCAAACAACCTCAAACAGCAATCCTCAAAGAAACAAAGGCTCTTGATGCGACTATACTTTGTCTCCACATATGACATCAAGGACCCACTGCTGAAGACAAGATCTACACACCTTATTGAATATGGACATGTCAAACTGGTGCCTACAGAGAACCATTAGCACTACATTTATTGTCATCAGTATAGGAAGTTGCTCTGCATACAACCAAAAGAGAAAAGTAAACACGGAGATAGTCACAAACCCTTGGATCTACAACAGTGTCCTGCCTGCAAGATATGCTAGATAATTTTAGCCCAAAGTTTGTGGGAGTAACCAACCAATATCTGATTTGATTTAAGACACACTCCACAAGGTGGACCCAATACTCAACACTGAGACCAAGAACCAGAAACTAGATAGCTTGGGAACCTAGGGTTAAACCAAATACTATTGTTCTACTAAAGGTATAATGTAATAAAAATGGCTCCTAATGACATTCTGCTATACTTATAGATCAAAGCCTTGCTTGGGCCATCACCAGAGATGCTTCCTCCAGCAGAAGATGGTAACAAATACAGAGACCCACAGCCAGATATTAGGCAGAGAATGAAAGGCCTTAAGATACTCAACCATAAAAAGGAAGTCATTGTCTAATTCCTCCCCTCAGGGGTCAGGGCTTAGGGAACCCCTGAGAAAGGGAAGCAGAAAGTGTAAGTGCCAGGGGGGATAGAGAACACCAGGAAAACAAGGTCCTCTAAATTAACATAATGAAAGCTCATATGAATTCACAAAGAATGAGACAGCATGCACAGGGCATGCAACAGCAAGCAACAGGTCATCTGTGCATATGTTATGCCTTCCACTTTAGTATATTTTATGAGATACCTTAGTGTGTGAAGTAATGGGTCTCTATTCCTGTGCTCTGTCTTGGGCTCTTTTCCTCCTGTTTGTTTGTTTTGATTAATTCTGATGTGACAGTTTTTCTTTTATCTTATTTTTTTAAATTCATTTTACATACCAACCACAGATGATATTACCCTTTAGAATCCCATTCCTTTTCTAATGAGAGACAGAAAGCATATGAATCTGGATGGGAGGGGAGATGGGGAGGAACTGGGAGGAGTAGAGGGAGGGGGAACTATAATCAGGATATATTATGTGGGAGAAAAATCTATTTTCAATAAAAGGGGAAAAGGAATCAGAAATAAACAACTTTTACTAGTGGGGTTTTAATTTTTTAAAATATCTGCCTACTTTATAAATATTACATATTTACTATGCATATCTAGGTTTTCAATAACAAAAGTTACATTATACCCTTAAGCTGAAAAAAGGTAAGGTATATATTGTTTATAACAGTCATATTAATTTACATGTATTATTAATTCATTATAAAGTACACATTGCATTATCCTTTAATTATTTTATATTCTTTGGTGTGTGGTGTGTCTACGTCTGTGTTTATGTGTTTAATATACGTGAAAGTGAAGCTGTCACCATGTGCTTGTGATGTCAATAGAAAACTTTTGGGAGTCAATATTCTTCCAACTTTATGAGACATGGTCTCCTCCTTTGTATTCTACCACATGCTGCAGGCTTATTGACCTACAAGCTGCTAGGAGATTCTGCTCTTTCTTCTTCTCGGTTCTCAGGAGGTGTTCTTGGGTTGCTGATGTGTGATTTCACATCTACCTTTGGGGATTGAACTCAGGGAGGCAGGCTTTTGGGGCAATCACTTTCACCATCTGAGGCCCCTTGCCAGCCCTTGATGAAATTCCCTTTTATTTTAATTTAAATGTACTTTTTCTTAAAATGGAATATATTAGTACTGTAATTACACCATTTTCTACACATCTCTTTTCTCTTTTTTTAGTGTCTTCTATACTATCTTAAATTTATGACTTGTTTTATTATTCTATGAAAATTAGTTACATATAAATATGTATATATACACACTCACATATATGAGTATGTGGAGAGAGAGAGAGAGAGAGAGAGAGAGAGAGAGAGAGAGAGAGAGAGAGAGAGAGAATAAACACATACAACTTAATCCTTTTTGTGTTTCTCTCATGGACATATTTTTAGGGCTGAGACTTGGGATTTGGGAACCTACCAGAGAATTAATTCTTGAAGAAAATGATATTTTCTTTCTCAGCAGTCACTGATTCTCTGAAGTTCTTCACCAAGGGGTAGAGTCTTGTGACAATTATCCCATATACATTGGCATTTTGACTGATGATGTTATTATGCAGGTCTTGTTCAGATAACCAAAATTTTGAGATTTCACAGGTACAACAACCCTCAAATGTCTAACACGCACTATCTTGCAACATGGTTCCTGGGACTTTGGCTCTTAAAATATTTCTGGTTCCTTCTCTGCAGTGTTCTCTGAACCTTGTGTATGGACCGACTGGAGTAGTGAACCCAGCAGCCATTTCTTCTCTGCATTTTACTAGTTGTGGTACTCTGTGATGGTCTCCATCTATAGCAAAAAGAAGGTTCTTTGATAGGGCTGAGCCTACACCTAACTGTTGGTATAAGAACACATTTTAAGAACAGTTAGAAATTGCAGTACTATGTTTTCCTCTAGGGACCTTGACCTCTCCAGCCATTAGTAATTCTTAAATATATAGTACAAACATTAATTTCTTCTTATTGAGATGGTCTTAAGTCTAATAAAACAGTTATTCATTTCTCCCAAGACCCAAGATAAAAGCACCACTTGAACCACTGGAAAATTTTACCAGTTTGGTCATTTTTGTGGTGTATAAGCTTTATGGTTAAGTAGGGCTATGACTGCATTTTCCCCTTGACATCTTGGGTATCACCTTCCAAAATAATGAAAACTAGTCATCAAGGACAAGGTACCCAGTTCAATTTCATCCTGATTTCTTCAAGTCTTTTGTCAAAAGCATGTGATAGTTTTAACAATTGGTTACATCATAATGTTCTGGGAAGCTTTATCTGTTAGAGCACAAACACAATATCACATTTCCCATTATTTGTCTAAAATAAAAAAGGTTATAACTAATATATGAAAAACTATATACAATAAGTACAAAAATGATGTGTGCTATACATATATATGGGCAATAAATACATCCACTATGTCTAGTCCATTAACAATTGATAAATTCAGAGAAAATATTCCATATCTATCCTATCTTGGTGAGTCCAAAAGGTTGTACCTAATTCACTTTCTATTCTGACTTATGTTACCAAAACTATCTTTTAATATCTTTTAATCAAGGGGAATAACACAACCTATGTATTTTTTTTGCAGAGTTTTTGGGAACCCTTGACCAAAAATTAAAAGAAAATTTCTTTGCTTTGCACTGAAATTTCTGTTAGATCACCTTGACTATTGAAGGAGAACATTATCATCTTATGCATCATAACTATATTTAAACTACATATATAGTTATTTAAGTAATCTTATGTTTCTCGGTGGCTCTTTCTAGCATCCTTAGTGTTACTTATCTTTCTTTGCTCTCTATTCCTGTGTGTTACTTGCTCTCCCCGTTCCCCATTTAACCCTTCCTCCATTTTCTCTTTCCCTACTGTTTCATAGAACCTATCTGAAATTTGCCCAATTTCCTATGATATAACCTCCTTAGATGTTAAGCAAGGTCAATGCTAGTTGGTATTTAGAAGGAAGAAATTCTTTATTCTATACTTGATTATCGTCGTCATGCTATACATTTTCTTTCAATGTTTCCCTATATTCTCCAATCATTTTTTTTGTGAAGTTTTGATCAATTTTTCCACCTGGACATTCTTCTTTAACCTTAATCACATCATAGAGAATTTCACTCAGCAGTGTTTCTCAGTGTCACACTCAGTCCACTTACTGTGAGGCAATAGTCCTAAAACGATAATTGTCCCTTAGTGCATTGAAGATTATTGCATATTCTCATTTCTCTCTACTGAGAATAATTAGGTTTTTACTCAAAAAATGTTACAACTGTTTAATTAACCATTCATTCAGTTTGAAATATACATTCATGTATACATGCTTTTACATTTTTTAATTGTCTTAACTCAGCACCAAATCCTAAAACGCTCTTCACTGACAAGCCTCAAATGCTAGGGTGGTTTCTAGTTTGCCTTTATGTGGAATTACTAACACACTTGTCATGGTAGGCAAAACTGCTTCACCTAAAAATTTTACTGTGAAAATAAAACACACTCTCTTTTTCTTCGCTCCCTTTCTTTCTTTCTTTCTTTCTTTCTTTCTTTCTTTCTTTCTTTCTTTCTTTCTTTGTTATATGTTTTAAACATTGTACACATAATGTAGTTTGTCATTTATGATTTATTATATGTCTTTTGTTTAGCTAATGTCAATGGACATGTGATATTTATCTGTGAACTCACATATCATAAATAGTAAATGCAGGAAATTACTGAAGATTATGTTGTGCAAGCCTTTATCCGGGGAGAAACTATGGTTCTTTTATTGGGGTCCAAAAGGAAATTTTGAACTCAAACATTTTAAATAATTTATCATTACTATGCATTTTGCACTATCCACTTTATTAAATATATGAAAGACACTTTCAGTTGCCCATTTCCAAGGGACATTTTTTTTATTTTTATTTTTATTTTTTTATTTTTTTTGGTTTTTCGAGACAGGGTTTCTCTGTGTAGCTTTGCGCCTTTCCTGGAACTCACTTGGTAGCCCAGGCTGGCCTCGAACTCACAGAGATCTGCCTGGCTCTGCCTCCCGAGTGCTGGGATTAAAGGCATGCGCCATCAACGCCCGGCCCCAAGGGACATTTTTAAACAATCCATTCTCAGAAACACATCTGCATCCCTGTCCAAGGCATTCTCTTGGGAAAAGCCATTTTAGCACTTGCTCCTCTGACTATATTACCGTACAATGACAGCTGCCTGGTCACCTTCTTCAGAGCATTGCTTATGAATGTCTGACATCAGGATTGTTCTCTACCTGGTTATCGGTACTCAGTAACTTTTTCAATATATGGATAGATTTCAAAACATTTAATGAAACATTAAGATTTTCTATTAAATGTCCCAATCAGGAATCTTAGACTTCCATAATGGTAGAAAAAGATGGTAAATAATTACACTGGAACCAATATCTTTGCTCCCTAAGTATAGATACTTTTTTATCTAAGTGACAAAATACATATTTGCTAATGAAAAGAAATTATTAGCAATGTGTTAGCTCTTTGAAGCAATCATGGGATTATTTTTCTCTCTGACTAAAGTCGTAGAACAAGCAACATGAAGGCAATTTAAGACCTCACTCATTTATTGCCTGTTTTATAATTTCTTATGGCAGAAGATAAGTGTCTGTAATTGTCCAAATTTAACTCACATTTCCCCAAAAATTATAATAACTACAATTTAAAAATTAAATTGACATATAATATACTTAATAATTATTTTCTCTATTTTCATTTTAAAGTATATATCTTGTTACTCTTTTCATCATAAAAACACCCTAAGGAGTAAGTCTTATCTGTTATAGTCATCAGCTTCTAACTCTGGTATCCTTTCCTTTTCAAAACACACACACACACACACACACCTTCTACTTAGAAGGATCTTAGAGGGATCCTGTTAATTATACTTATTAAATCATACAACTTTAATGTGAATAAGAATTTATTGCATGTTGCTTCCTGGTTAGTGTCAGAATTAAATAAAGAAGTTAGTAATAAATGGAATACAGAAGCATGCAAAGGTTTATGTTCTAAAAATGTTAAAATTGAGTTTTTATTAAAATGACTTGAAGAGTAATACATGAACTTCAACCTAAAATAGTTTCAGGAATAAATATGCTGAATATTGTCTTATATAGTTTAAATCTTAAAATCGAATATTAGATTACTGGCCTCTAATGCAGATAGATTTGTATTTTGTTTCTATAAATATAAATGACTAAACTTCAAATATTTATGTCAGTTTTGACATTTATGTTAATAGTTCAAATGAATGATAAGTAATAACTCAATGTACATTCTTATAATTTGACAAATTTTCAGCATTTTGTTTTTCAAGATTTAAAACTTTAGCTGAATAATATAATTAATTATGTAATGAAAGAATATATGCAACATGTTTCTAAATTAAATAAACTAGTTTGGGAATCTTCACCAGAATTATGAGAACAATAACAGCGTTGTTTTTGTGAACAGAAGGCCCTAGGACAATACAGTTTAAATTAGGTAAAAGTGAGATGTTAGATTTCAAAGAAGAAATCTTTTCTTACAACTACTGTTGTAAAGTTGAAATAGAACATGACTAAAGTTGTTATTCAAGCATTCTCAACAGAGAAATAACTTTATGTTTCATTCCTGTATATGTGATTAAAAACACAGAGACCAGTCCTGGATGTGCCTCCCCATGGGAGCCCTTGCCTTCTTGTGGGTGGGAGAGGGGGGTGGGCTGGAAGGGAGAGGCTGGGGTGGGCAGGAGGAGGGAAGAGGGGGATCTTTGGTGTGTAAAATGAATGAAAAAATTTCTTAACAAAAGATAAAAACACAGTGACAAGATTGTCTCATGTTTTATTAGCTAATCTAACATTTAAAGAAAAACTCTACCCAAATACAAGTGAATTGCTCAATTTTGATTTAGTACTAATATACCTAACTCTAGAAAAAGTGTGGGTTGTTTGGAGTCCAAGAATTCAAGCTAATGATGATTCTGATAGAAGCAGATTTGCTAAGAGTTTTTTGTTTGTTTTCTTAGATCATAGTTAATCAATTTTCTAAACATGAGTGGAAGGTGAATACATTCATTCACCTGTTTTGCATGGCAGTAAGTAATGTCTCTACTCAATAGTAGCTCTATTGGCTTAATCATGCAAGGAAAGTAGATCTTTTCCTCTGTGATTCACGTCAAGTCTGACAAATTGATCTCTCCTGGACTGCTTGCTAAAAGACTCCCATTTGCCTTTTCAATCTCACTGATTCGGCAAGATCTGCACATCAATACGTTTAGCTCTTGTGAGTACTGTAATAAAAAAAAAAATCTCAATACCAGGCAAAATGCAATTGAAAGTAGTATGGGAAATCTTAGTTTGAATCCTGTCAAGGCTGCTTCCTTAGGGCAGTAGATTAACTTCCCCATGCCTTAATTTCATTGTCTCCTAATTGGGAATAATCTTTGTGAAGAAATAAAATAAATTTTAATTCTGATTTCTTAACCATAAGTAAACTTTCAAATAGTACCTGGCAAAATAAAAAAAAAAGTGAAGTTTACTTCTGAAGGTTGATTCTACAGATAAAGCTGATTTTATTCCACGTGAATGACTTCAGGGAGGTTCTGTCTTAAACACTGGACTTCTTAGGTGTGAAATTGGAAGTGTCCTCCCTGCTGTAAGCACTGACTACATAGACTCCCTCCCCCAGCCTTTAGCATCCATTTATATTTTTCCATGAACTTAGACTCCAGCTCATTTAATACACTGTAAAATGCCTACTCTCTTTTTCTTTCAGTTAGCAGCTCACTCTCTCTTCTGCTAGGGACCCCACCCCCATCGAATATCTCATGCATTTTCTTCTTACTAAGCTAACTTGCTCCCCTAACTTTCATCCTTCTTAATTTGAATGATTTTCTGCAAGTCTTGTCTCATCCTTCCACTAGAGTTGCATAAAGAGATGGACTTCATAATCATAGTCAAGGTCATTGTTCCATCTCTAGCTCATGTACTAAGGTGTCTCAGACGATGGAAATTCCAGTATGATGGAACGCAGTAGGGAAGAAAGGATTTATTTCTCTATACTCATTTTCTACTGCACTGAAGACTATCTTGTGCATAGACCACTTCACTTGACTTGAGTTATGCTTTGACCCATTTTTTTCCAGACCAAAAGTTGTGGATTATCGTTACAAGTGTTTGGGCAGATTCCTGACATGGCTTTCCTTTTCTTATTCTTACAAAAAATCAAAGCCTATTCTCTCTGCAAGAAATACTGGGAATGCTCTTAATATTTTTTGACAGTCTTGACACTTCTAATATTTCCTTTCTCTAGTATTTTATTTTCCATCTTAAAGTCATCTGGCAGAATATCATGTACAATTTGTAAATATTTTATGTTATTTCTCTTTAGAAATAAAAGTTCTGCTTTTTCAATACCTTTCATGCATATATGCCCTAGTTAATTGTTGTGTATTTCAATTATCTATTAATTCTTGTGGCAATTATGTTATAAAATTAGACATATATTAAGACATTATTCCATTTCTATTGTTATACAAAGTGAAGAAAAAACTTCCAAGTCCATGAATAGTTGTTTTTTTTTTGAAAATATAATGATAAACACAGCCAACCAAGTAATGGCTAAATATAATCGTGCTCGCAGACTCAACTGATGCCTCTGTACTACAACTTCCAGACCTAAGGCTGAGGAAAATTTCAAAAGAGGAGACTTGGAAATAGAGTAAAAGCCAAGGGCTCAGAATGACTACTGCTAGATATCTTCTAGACATGGCAGGAAAGCTGCACCCGAGATGACTCGGCAGAGTGGTTACCTAAACAAGCCCTGCACGATAACACCACCAGCTGATATGCCCATGTGAAGAAGAGAAATTTCACAAGGCCCCCTTCCTTAGATGATGACACAGAAACAATAAAATGCAGCTGAGAGAAAGAACATCAGTTTTCTTCACGGGCAAGACCCTGGTATGTTATCCTGTCCCAAGTAATCAAACCCAAACACATGCCCATATTAGCAACATTTATATATATTTATATACATAATTTAATGTAAGTAGCAATAATAAAAAATAGAGGTTATTAATTTGAAATGGAATGATGAGACATGGGAGAAGCTAGGCATGCAGTAATTATAGAAATACACTACTCATAATAAAATATTCAAAAATTTATAACATATTTAGAATGGCTTTAAGCAAAGCATCATATAAACGTTCAGTAATGTTCTAAAATTTTGTCACAGATATACTGCATTGCTCATTACACAATTAAATCTGTGAATCTGCTGTGACACCACTACTGTCACTGTACTTTAACATACAGGTTAATACTATTTTCAAATATTTTGGAATCAAGAGCTTTTGTCAAATTTGAGTTGAAGACCATTTAAAATCTTATACACATCTCTTTTAAGTAGACCATGAAATCTTTTTCTCTCTCAATACCAGTATTCGGACTGAATCCTCCTCTGCATTTACAAAGAAATTTGGCTCTTGCATCGCTGTCTTCTTCCCTATAACTAATCCATTTCCCAGCCAGACAAGGTCAAGCGATCTTGACGTACTTCACCTGGCTGGGAGCAATCATCTCTCTACCACATGCTCATAATCTTTTAATCTCCTCAGCTAAACTTTTGCTCTATTTCATTCAACTACCTCTACCCACATCATCCTCTGAGGAGTCAACTTCATCACTGTAGTCTTTTGTAAAATGTGTCATGTAAACCACATATTTGTTTATAATTTTTAATCAGTTCAGATATTTTCTCCATAAATGATCCCAACAATGCTTAAGTGAGACCTCTAATTGTTCACATCCTCATTCCTGAACTATGGACACCCCACTTCCAAGCACAATGCTGCATTTAGATGACAGAACCTAACTTTTGGAAATCCTTGCTTTTCTTGCCGTTTTCAGTCACAATCAAATTGTAGACCAGCAGGTTCAGAGTGTACGGTTCTATGCTTGTATTCCCCTAACACAAAAGTCTTTAGTTAGTTACGTTAATGGCCTTCAGTGTTGTATTGAGTCTTGATGGTCATATGTTTGAAATTGTTTTATTAGTTTATACTTGTAAATATACATATATGCTTGTATTGGTAATGGACAAAAAGGAGGAGATGGATCTGTGATGAAGGGTTATTTCTGCCTTTCTTCTCCCACATATGTTCCTATCTGGTTGCTCTACTACATTGTATCACTTCATAATGTCTTAGGACTTGAGCATGGATAGTTGTAGAGCATCTATCATGCATAAAAGTTTTAAACTTGATAGTAGTAGGAAGTTACGATAAGTTACAGAACAATAGAGTAACAATTGTATTTGTGTACGACATATTTAAAAATTCTATAAGTAAAGATCTTGAATGTCTTCATGTTGAACACTTAAAATTTACAGAATAGATTGAGGAGGAGACAACAGTTCTCCACTCCTATCTGAGGAATTATTGAAAGACAATGAGTGATGAGCAAAGGAGAGTCATTTTTCTTTGATGGTAGAGTACTGCCTGGTAGGTTGTCCACACCCCACTGGATGATCACAGGTTCAGATGGATGTAGGGGGCATTAACTAGTCTCAGTGGTTTATATGATGACATGAAGATGGAAGAGAGATGTGTTGGAATCAGTTTTTTGGGGGAATTGAAGCAGCGAGTCAGTGATGGGCATGGCCAAGATGCATTGTATTAATGAATTAAATGTTCAAAGAATAGATAAAAGTATTATGAAAGAATGATAGGTCTTTCAGTAATTACACATGACTAGCTTGCTGATACAGTCAATATATATACTTAATCATCACTTGGTGTTGCATTAGTATGTACGCTTTATGTGCTTTGATTTTTAGTTAGTGAGATTTGGCCTCTCTCTGCCAGAATTTAAGGTTTGTTTGAATCCCATTAAGAGAAATAAAGGTGGGTTGGCATGGATGTATTGCACTGTCCCCTTAAAAGTTATTTTTCATTTTGCAGCACACTGATTATTCTACTAAGCAATCTCTTTGGACATTCTACTCTCTCTTCTTGGCTGTCTTCTTACTGAGTATGGATATGAGTGTTGTGGATATCACTCTATATAAATAAAACACTGATGGCCAGTGACCAGGCAGGAAGTATAGGTGGGACAAAGAGAGAGGAGAATTGGGGAAACAGGAAGAAGGAGGGAGAGACACTGCAGCCACCGCGAGGACAAGCAGCATGTAAATACTCTGGTAAGCCACCAGCCACGTGGCAAGGTATAGATTTATAAAAATGGGTTAATTTAAGATATAAGAACAGTTAGCAAGAAGCCTGCCACGGCCATACAATTTGTAAGCAATATAAGTCTCTGTGTTTACTTGGTTGGGTCTGAGCGGCTGTGGGACTGGCGGGTGACAAAGATTTGTCCTGACTGTGGGCCAGGCAGAAAAACTCCAGCTACATATGAGTTCCTTGACAATAGAAAGGAGAGCCCTCCTTTGAGTAAGTGACCCTTCTTCTGCAGTCACTAGTTGTTTTCAGGCGGGCACTACATAATTTCCTTCTCTAACTTTGTTAACATTCCTCTTTTTCTTGTGCCTTATAGCCTGTGACATTTCTGATTGCATTAACACCAGCCTGATGTGATTGTCCAATTCTCCACCTTGGCAAAACAACTCTTTTAAAGGGAAAATTCCCCTCAATAATTCATTTTGATAAAACGGAATTGCTTTCTTTCCTTTTAAGCCATATCTAACACCCCTTATTTCTTTGAAGGAGGAGTAATCACACCTTTCTTTGTTTCACAACAAAACTCTTCAATGTTATGAATGCACAAATGATAGCATACCTCCTTTTATTCCCTAGTTTCAAAAGGCCTTTCTCACATATTTTAATGATTAGTATCTTATCCTGATAAGGATGAATTTCCAGTTTTCTGTCCCAATAGTCTTGAGGGGTGCCTATGGACCACATCTTGATTAGGGTTCTTTCAAGTGAACAAAAAACTTAACCCTGAGAAATCCCAAAGCCAGCCACTCTGCTCACAACCAGGGGACTTTCTATAGTCATAGGAACCTTTACAGTTTCCCAGTTTGGGGTACTTTTTGGGTCTCCTAATAAACTTATTAATTTGCTTTTAATTGCTTTGGTATCCCTTGTCCTTCTTTAGGCTTCAAAGGGCAAAATACTGCTGGGTAAAAATTGCTCATGTCTTAATTAGGTTGGATTGTGTTTTGGGGGTTTCTTTTGTGTGTGTTTATGTTAATGTTCACCGAGAAAATAAAATATGCCTTTGAACAAAAGGGTAGAAAAAGAAATGAGAGAAATATGCATTGAACAATAGTTAATAAATGGCTTTGCAATCTTGACGGCTTTTACATTTTATCTTCAACATTAGCCTTTGTACAAAGTGAAGTTCAGGGCTGTCTTATTCTCTTGTGGATACTTAAGAATTAGTGCAGTGTGTGGATCTGAGGCTTGCTCAATAAATCCTTGTCAAATAAAAGTTATTAAAAGATTGTTAGGGATTTATCATCACTGAAATCTAGAGCTTGTCTCAAAGGTAATAATTGCCCTATGGGCTTTAACATGTTCTTTGTCTACTTCAGACTTTGAACAAATATAAATTAATGAATCTGGAAATGCAAATATGATTTGTCTCTTTCCAGTTATGTTAACTAAGGGCAAAATGGTACAGCAGTCAGTGATTTAAAATACTCAAAATAACCAATTTAGTATCAATTCACTAAATCTCTGTAAAAGAAATTTATACCAGGTTATCAATATAATGGTATTAATTTTAAAGTAAGAGTGAATCCGTGTCCCGTGCACAAGTAATTAGGATGAAAAGAATACCTAGAATATATCCTTAAATTACTATAATTCTTTGGTAATATGCTCTTATTATATTACACAGTTTCAGTAAGAGATATCACATTAATACTTTTATGGAAACATCTTCTGTCACTTCCTTATATGAAAAAATAGAAGGATTATTCTTAAAAATGAACAGGTCTTGCTTTAGTAAGAGTTAAACTGAATCCACTTCAAAGAATAGTATCTACTTTCTGTGGTTCTTAAGTAATTCCTTCCTACTGGTTTTCTCTTTTGAGCAAATTAGAAACAGTTTCAAAATGGTAATCTGTTAAATAGATCAAACTCCTAAGTTTGTTTTAAATACCAACTATTTTATGCTAATAAATCTGCATATACTGATTTGGTTTAATGTTTAAGCTTAGTCCTGGAATATATTGTGAATATTTTAAAACACATATAGATATGTATTTGACAGTATTTTATCCAAACAATATGTTTCATATATATCCATCTAGAAGAAAAAATGATTCATCCATCCCCTTTACATGTTTTCAGTGAATTACATTGTTGGATTCAATGAAATATAAGCATAGAATAATTCTCTATTCAAAATCAAAAGCTGCCTTTTCCTGATATCACATACCTGACATAGGTTCAAAGAAGATAAACTTGTGTTAACCTTAAAACAACTGCCAACTTAAATACTTTAATGAATAATGCATACCTAAAATTCCCTAAGTATATTAAAAATCTGTGCTTCAACTACAAGTGTCTTCAGTCTCAAAAATCAAATGCTGTACCTGCAGAGCCTTGGAACTCCTTTAATTACATTGTTACTCTGCTTTCACATGGTTCTGAATAATTTATTTTATGTTATTCTTTAGGTATTTCTGGTATTGTAATTCTCAGTACAAAAACTTTTTAGAACAGAATTAGTAAAAAGTATAGGTTGCATATGGGTCATGATCTGGGATTATTTTGTTTGTGTGTATATCTTAATGAGTTTGTGATATGTATAACAAAATAGCTAAGTGCAACGTGTTCTTTTGCTTCTGATTATATGATGTGTAATGAGAAAAGCTATACTAAAACAACTCTCTTAATTTTATAGTAAGCACATTAAATTATCACTTACTTGTCCTTTACAGTGTTCAGCATTGTACATCATTTTAAATCTCTGACAAAGGATTTCAGTGATAACTTTCAGCATCCTTATTTTTCAAGTATAATTTAAATCTATGATATATAGGCAGTTTGTAAAGGGATGATTTGCTGTCTGGAGTATTCACTTGTGTTGTAGATGACTTCATTGTCTTTACTGGAATGTTTATTATGGAATAGTGTGATATGTGATGCAGATAGGATGAATGTGATTAGTTCTAACAATATTCAACTTATTTCCGTATTCAGGTTTGAGAAGTGCTATACATTCATTTGACATGAAGTTCTTCTAGAAATGTAACTACTCTGTCTCAGGCAATTTTATCTTACATACATGTTGAATAGGTACTTCAAGAGAAGCAATTCCACCTGTGTAACTTACACTGAGACTGATTTGACTGGATGTGATGTGAAGTATAAAAGTACATAAAAATTAATATGCAAAACTATACAATTAGAAGACAGACTGGAGTTTAGAAAATTATGTAAATTTCACTTGCTATTAGTTCTCCAAAGTATCATTCTTATGTTATAGCTGAATATTATTTCACTCTACACAAAAGAATTTTGTATATGGATGTTTAAGAATTGAAATTATAAATTATACTGCTATATAATATTCAACTCATAACATATTTCAGTTTTTCATATACCATAAAAATATATTAATGAAAAGTACTCGGGAAGCAGAGCCTGGTAGATCTCTGTGAGTTCGAGGCCAGCCTGGTCTACAGAGCGAGATCCAGGACAGGCACCAAAACTACACGGAGAAATCCTGTCATGAAAAACAAAACAACAAAAAAAAAAGATAATTTTTTATGGTTTACCTGGGAAATATATTAACTATGCCAGAATTTAATAATTCAAAATTTATCAACCATGTACTCAAAACTCAACCAATTAAACATAGAAAATTAATGATAGAACATGAACAATATTTTTGGCTTTGAAATTGTCATTTCTTATGTCTATTCAAGTCAGCTTATTTTTATTGTTGTTACTACTTTTGTTATTTGGTTTGTTTTATTTTTGAGACAGTCTTGCTATGTAACTCAGGCTGGTTACATAACACAGTTCTCTTGCTTTTACTTCTGTAGTGGTGAAACTATAGTGGTACATTCTCGGCTTAAAAATCTCATTTAAGTGCCGGGCGGTGGTGGCACATGCCTTTAATCCCAGCACTTGGGAGACAGAGGCAGGCGGATCTCTGTGAGTTCAAGGCCAGCCTGGGCTACCAAGTGAGTTCCAGGAAAGGCGCAAAGCTACATAGAGAAACCCTGTCTCGAACAACCAAAAAAAAAAAAAAAATCCCATTTAAAAAAGTAACTTATTGTGACTATTTATTGCTAGTTAATATTAATTGTATAATTTTGAGCATGCCTTTATATGAATGGGAACAGTTTTTAAACAATTTGATGTTTCAATCATATTCCTGCAAATCCATTCACTTCGGAGTACTCTACTATTCAAATTAATCCATTATTATGTTTACTTATGATGGGATGTTTAACATGAATTGCCTTACGGTCTTATTAATAAAATACCTGGAGCTAGATGTTAGGGTGAAAACTGAAAGATCAGAAGAATAGGGCAAGCCACAGACAACCTCAAGCCACAGACAACCTCACCTCACCAACTCCTCAGCTGATCCTGTTTCCAGGAATCTTCAGACTGAAAGCTTGAGTCCTCACGCCCATAAGGGATCTCAGCTGAACTGCCTAAAAGATTCTATTTCCTGGTCCTCACCCTTTATGAGTGTGAGTTCCTGTTTCCTCAAGCCTTATATACCTTTCTGTGTCCTGCCATATTACTTCCCAAGATTAAAGGCATGTGTCCTTCCCAAGCAAAGACTTGAGATCTCATGTGCTGGGATTAAAGGTGTGTGTCATCATTGTCTAGCTCTGTTCCCAGTGTGGCCTTGAACTCACAGAGACCCTGAGGCATCTCTACCTCCCTGAATGATAGGATTAAAGGCGTATGCTTCCACTGTCTAACCTCTATGTTTAATATAGTGGTTGTTCTGTTCTCTGACTCCCCCCAAAAGTTTTTTTAGGGTGCCCAATATGTCACAATATCAACACACACACCACTGCCCTGTAAAATTCCAAATCTTAAGTCAAATGATTGTAGATGTTAACCACAGCTTCAATACAAAGTGATAATAATATCCAGGTTAATGACTGACCAAATGATCAGTGCTATAATGTGGTCGAGATGAAACATAAAACATTCAAAAATGGATAAAAAGTAATACTAAATAGTTGTGAAAAATCAACATACACTGGTTATGAAGAATTGACATGTAAAGAGTTAATAAGATAATGTAGCCAATTTCCTCTCTCTCTCTCTCTCTCTCTCTCTCTCTCTCTCTCTCTCTCTCATTTTGTTCACTGTTATAATACTGAACAGTAAAAGGTCACCTAGAATAAGCTGCTGAATGTATCAGGCACTGGAAAAATAGGAAGCTGAGAGGATTTATACATTGACTGTGGAAATGTAAAATAAAATGGCTTGTGACACAACTTGATAGTATTTCACATATTTGAAAATATTCAACCCATACCATAGTAATTTTCACTCTGAAAGAGGCTTTACACATACAAAATATCTCACATAATAATATGTATACCAGAAAAGAAAACATTCCTGTGGTTGATACATTGGGCCCCTAAAAAACTTATCTGGGGTCAGAGAACAGAACAGCCACTATATTAAACATAGAGGTTAGACAGTGGTAGCACACACCTTGGATCCTAGCATTCAGGGAGGCAGAGATGCCTCTGGATCTCTGTGAGTTCAGAGCCACACTGGAAACAACCAGACATGGTGGCACACACCTTTAATCTCAGCACTTGAGATCGCATTTCTTGCTTGGGAAAGACACATGCCTTTAATCCTAGGAAGTGATGGCAGGAAGCAGAGAGTTATATAAGGCATGAAGAACAGAAACTAGAGGCTTTTTAAGCCTTTAGGTTCTTAGCAGCAGTTCACCTGAAATCCATTCAGATGAGGACACAGAGGCTTCCAGTTTGAGGAAACAAGATCAGCTGAGAAGTTGGCAAGGTGAGGTTGGATGTGGCTTGTTCTGTTTCTCTGATCTTTCAGTGTTCACCCCAATATCTGGCTCCGAGTTTGTTCTTTATATAATAAGACCATTTAGAAATTTGTCTACAATGGTGGCACACACCGTTAATCCCAGCACTTGGGAGGCAGAGGTAAGCACATCTCTGTGAGTTCGAGGCCAGCTGTTCTACAGTGAATTCCAAGACTGACAGGAGTGTTACACAGAGAAACTGTATCAAAACAACAAAAACAGAAATGACAAAAATGTATTGAAATTTCTATGACCAATTAATCAAAAATTTAAGAGTAAATTTCCTGAAGAAAGAAAATTTACCTCAGTATGTATCATTAAATACTGTTTAGGTCCCAGTCCTTTCTACAAGTTAATAAATATTAATCAGATACAATTAAATCCCCTTCCTTACTCCAAGCCCGCCCTCAAATTCATATGAGTCAGTTACACTTAGCAGTCTCACCCTTTTGGTGAACTCTCTTCCCCTCCATCCCTACCTCCCTCTTTTTCCTCATACCCCACAGTTTGACTTTCAACACAGTCAATAATGGAGAAACAATAAAAAACAACAAAATTAATTTTAAGTTTGTTAAGTACAAATTATTGCAATATGCACTTCACTTACCTCTTCCTATATGTATCTATTTTTACCCAATATAGACCAACAATTCTACACATTTAAATTCCTTTGTTATGCAATGACTTTTAAGTTATAAAAGTTATTGTTGCTCATAATAACTTGAGTAATCTTAATAAATCATAAAAATATTTATCAGATGTTTTGTGCCAAACAATAGTCTGCTGTTGTACAAGTAGCACAAAGAAACTCCAAGGATGTCCACCTAAGGTTATGATCAACACACTGAGAAGATGTGTTTGGGTGTATCCCTCACAGAATAGAACTTTCTGGTGAGAGGAAGTGACTCCCAAACGTATCTAAAGTAGTTAAAATGATACTGAAAGACAACTGGACTGAAGTTTCAGTCCATGTGAAATGTGGACAGAATACAGCTTACCTCACATGGGTTGAACTTCTAGTTTTGAACAAAACCTTTTAAAACTCTGTTATTGGATGGAGAGTAGTGTTTTTGCCCCCCAAAAAAGGAGGAATGAGGGCAACCATCAAGAGTGCAATTCAGACTACGTATTTGTGGTTTATGACAGCAATTAGAGAAAGGATTTTCACTATAGTTTTAATGCTCACAACATCAAGAATTCTTGTATTTTAAGGTTAATTGCCATTGTCGAAAAAAAATATCTTGCTTTTCAAATATTAGAATTTTTTCTGAAATGTGGTGCATTGTCTAGTCACAGCTTTTAGATTTTGATCATGACTTGCAACAGCAATGTTATAGAAAATAATTTCCATAAATTAAATATGATTTCTGTGATTTTTTAGTAATGTGAAATAATGAATAAATTGAAAGAAAGAACACCCATCTGGAAATTTTGGTAAACTCATTTTTATAGCCAAAATAATATTTTGTATGTGGAGGATAACCAGTAATAATAATAATATATCCCTTTTAACAAAGGTCATTTAGGTTTCTGATTGGTCAGTTTGAGGGTGGGACAACTTTTAGCATGTGGGGACAAGTAAGAAACAATGATGATCTTTGAAATTTAGATATTTCGTATTTGGTGACACTTAGGGGTTCAGAGGCAATTTGTATCTTTGTGATTCTATTTTATTTATGATGTAGGATTTCTGTTGAGATATCATTAATTAGAGGGTGCCAAACTCTGTTCTTTATATATTTTTTCTGAATGGAACAACAAAAAGATGCTGTTATTAAAAATAAACTACATAAGTGTGTTTCTTCTATGTTTTAGGTATGTGATGAAATATGTTTAGTTATTAATGAGCTCTTTGTAATTTAATATTAATCATGAAAGTAAAACCAGACATTGACTAAGAAACTATCAATAATGTAGAAGAAAACACTTGACAAAATTGTAAATCATCCAGCTAGCATGAGGTGGTATCTGGACAATGTGAAGGACATTAGGATAGAATTGTAATATCAACAAACAGTAAATAGAAAATCTCTAGAAAATGAAGTGATGTTGGCACATTGAAGGAATATGAACTTTAGAAATATATTTTGCTACCTCTTATAAAGAAGAATTAATCAAATTGATAAGTAAGTAAATTAGTTAAACAAGGGAAGAAATAAAGCAGAAGAAATTAACAAAGAAATCATCTGTATAGAGGAACAGTTCTGACAGAGATCCTCTCAATAGCAGCGGGTATGGTACATGTCAAAATGTAGTATCTTCCAAATTAATGAGAAACTCAACAGTTTGACCTTCTTAGCAGAATAATTATTGAAAGTAGATTTGAGATTAGTATATAATGTATATATGTGTTGAAATACCACAAACTATTAATATGTAAAATGAATACATGTTACATCAAATATAAAATGAAAAAAATATAAAAGATAGTTTTATATTTATATATATATATTTATATATATATATTTATAGTTATATGTATATTCAAAGAAAATATTGCAGAATTGCCAAAAACCAAAGCTGATAAAACAGGAAGAACTTAAAATGCTTTGGTGAGAAATAAATATATATACTACCTGTCTGAACAAGAGATGAGTGTTCAAAAAACCAAGTTTAAAATAAATGTAATGTAGTTGGAATTTTCTTTGGGCTGCCAACCAACTCCCAAATAAAGACATGAAGACTGATTATTAATTATGAGTGCTCAGCTTTAGACTTGTCCCGTTATCTATTATAATTTAATTTAATCTGTTTCTATTCTTCCACATTATCCTTCACGGCTTTTTTAACCTTTCTTTCATTCTGCATATCCTTCTTTCCTGCTTCCTCTGTGCTTTTTTTTTTTTTTTTTTTTTTTTTTTGGTTTTTCGAGACAGGGTTTCTCTGTGTAGCTTTGCGCCTTTCCTGGAACTCACTTGGTAGCCCAGGCTGGCCTCGAACTCATAGAGATCCGCCTGCCTCTGCCTCCCGAGTCCTGGGATTAAAGGCGTGTGCCACCACCGCCCGGCTTCCTCTGTGCTTCTTAGCTGGCCCCTGGCATCTCCCTGTCATGTTCTTTTCTTTCTTCTTGACAGCCTAAATTTTTTCCTTCTACTTACTCTCCCTGCCCAGAAGTCCCATCTATTCTTCCTCCCTCGCTATTGGCCATTCAACTTTTTATTAAATTAATCAATTGCCTTGGCAGACAAGGTAAAACAGCAACACATCTTTACATAATTAAACTAATGGAGATTCTGCAGCATAAACAAATGCAGCACATCTTTACATCTTTTTGTTTACATAGTTCAACAAATATTTTACAAAAAATACCAGTTTGTATAGGTTTTTTATTGTTTCTCTAATATTTGTGTTTTCATGCAATATTCTAAGTCTTTACAGTGGCTGACCACTGTTTCTATTCATCATTCATTTGGGGCAGAGAAGAAAAAATATTCAAGTTACTATCTCAACAAACTCAACATATGCAAGCAATATACATTAGTTATCATCATGAACTATTTGCTAAGAGGTCTAAAAACACAATTTTATGTTATTCAATAGTAATGTTTTTATTTTAATAGCTTTTTCATATAAAATATATGAAACTAACAGACTGTGCAATGATGTATAATTTACTTTTAAATGCATTTTATATTGGACAACACTGCTTTTGAGGTTGTTTTCTGAGCTTGGGGCTTGAATTAAATTATATGTTCCTGTTAAGATAGAGAATCATGTTTCATGATAATTATAAATTTCAAGGAGCAAACATGTATATAAATGTGTATACATATGTGTGAATTATAAATAGACCTCAATGAATTCATGTATTTAAATAATTGTGGTGTTGTTAATGTTCAAGGCACATGTTACCAGTGGTATTTTTATCTAATTGGTTTGCAGATCAGATGTTGTAGAGGAAATGAGAAGTTGGGTTAGCCAGATTTGGATCAAACTTGAAGAGTGAGAAGTTTGAATATAGAGGATTTATTTCAAGAAGACAGGACTAGATGAAGCATTATAATGTAGGTCTGAGGTTCACCTTTGGCATATTTTGAGGGAGAGATAAGAATAACACATGTGTTAAGTTAGAACAAGAATAGGGAAGAGTAGGAGGCTGAAAAAAAGTATTTTCTTTTGTCATAGATTTGCCTAGGGCTTCCTGTCTATAACAAAACTGCTGAGAAAAAGTTCACTGTTCAACAGGAAATAACAATGTATATAACAGAAATGAAAAATGTATTTTTTGCTCACCCTCAGAAGCAACAATTTGAGTCAGGTCTGTCCATTTTAGGAACATAATAGGAAGGACACCCATTTTTCAAAGATCAAAATGTTTCATAATTAAAATCTTAACCAGATGAGTGTTTTACTTTTTTCTAGGTCTAGAAATTGAGTTACAGGTCTTGAAAGTAGCAGATAAGTATTCAGTCACCAAAAAATACATTTCAGTTAGCTAGTGTGTGGGAAAGTCTCTCTCTCTCTCTCTCTCTCTCTCTCTCTCTCTCTCTCTCTCTCTCTCTCTCTCTGTCTCTCTCTCTCTCTCTAACATTCATAATCAGAATTTAGAAATTTTATTCCAAAATAACAATAGACTTGAAATTTTGGTGAAGTAAAACTACTAGAAATCCTTTTATATCTAAAACAGATTGACTTTACATGATTGTAATTTATCTTAAAACCCTTTAATTACAGGTCATAATTTTACAAAATTTGTGGTGACTTTCAGAAATCTATTTCTTCTCATTCTGGTCTCTGTTTCTGTTTCTAGGAATATATTTCAAGTAAAGTATATGAAATTTTTATTACTTCCCTAATGTAAATGTAAACTTTGTGTTATGTTATTAAAATAATAAACCACAAGGTCTGTCCTATGTAAGAGACATGTTTCCTTCAAGATTTCATTTCTTAAATGAGATTTAGTTGGCTTGAACAGCTACAATAGGAACATAAACTGAATGACTAATGAGAAAAGGAATTTATTTCTCATAGCTGTGGAATTTACTACCCCAAATCAAGAATACTTAGATTCATGATCTGATGAGACTTGCTCTTTGGTTTGTCGCTGGCTGTCATGGAGGATCCTCATATAGGTAGGCACTGGAGCACACTGAAGCACCTTCATATGACCATAACAGGCACACAAACGCCCCAGTCTTATAGACCTTATCACCTCTTCAAATCTTCTGTTCCCTACTTCCTCATCACTATGAGTGAAGAGATCTTTAGCATCTGTATTTGTGAGTCTTTTCATCAAATAATCTACTGTTTCTCCATCTGACTACATGTGTTTCCTTCATTGGCCCGTCTTCTATATCTTGTAATATGAGATTGATAGGATCGCAGTTTAAAATAGTTTCTAAAGCAAATCTAATATGTGACTGATACTGTCTATAATGTTTGAGGTTAGTGTTTTAGGAAGAAAAAGATGATCAAAATATGACAAAAGCTCTTAGAAGTTCAAATTCGAATAATGAATTTCAAAATACATATTGGTAATGGGTGAAGTGATGACTTGGCAATTAAGTTCACTGTTACTCTTATGGAAGTTCTATTCCCAGCACCTACATGGCAGTTTACAGCTGTAGGTAACTCCGGCTCCAGAGGGTGTGATGCCATTTGTGGCCTGTGTGGCCACTGTATGTACTTATGTATGTGCTGCACAGGTATGCATGCAGAACTAAACATCCCTGCACATACATTAGAAGTAAATATTTAAATAAGTATGTGTGGTACTGTATAAACATGCATACACTTATATACATATAAACCTATAAAATTAGTGTTCGGTTAGATAGAAACACCAGATATTTCCTATGAAATAAACTCAAAGTTATGCAACTGAGAACACAAAAGTTAGATATAAAACTTATGATAGGCATGTGACTTAATTCTTTATTCTTTGATCTGGTTTCTTTCCTCTTTAACTCCTTCCTTACTAGCTTGCAGGGGCTTACTGTGTATCTCTTAGTGGAAGGTTGCTTGTAAAGCAATATGCTCTTGATGTAGAGTGTTTGCTTTTGTTTTGTTGATGTTGTTGGTTGTTTTTTGTTGTTTTTATTGACTTTGAAGTTAGGATTATATTTGGGTTATATGTAAATATGGATTTATGTGTTGACATCATTTGAATCATTTCAATTGTCTTTTCATAATTACTATAGTAAATAACTATATTTTAAAGATATTGGGTACAAAGAAAAATTATTTAAGTGGTAGAGGCCATAAGTCCTTAAAACAGGATTCACTTCTTATAGAAGATCCAAAGAAGAATCAGTTTCCTCCTTCTGCTACTTTCTAGGGACTATCTGCATTCCTTAGCTTCCTTGGAAAGCATATGAAGTCAGATGGAGAAACAGAACGGAGGATACTTCCTCCATTCTCAAAGCATCTCAGTCCAAATTCTGCTATCCTTAAAATAACTCCTCTCTTGCCTCCTTATTATGTGACCTCTTTTCATTAAAGTATGTTACAATGAGAAGTCACAAAACATATCAGCCTTTAAGCTGAACTCTGTTTATTATTATGGTTCCATGGATTTGAAAGACAGAGTTAAGTGTCCTCTTTTCAATTACTCCACTATATCTTTGTTGTTTAGCATAAAAATAAAACTTGAATACAGTGATTAAAATGTGGTTTGTAGTTTTTGAACTGATGTTGAATTTTAATCTTTGTTAGATGTTGAGAGGTAAGACCAGGTTGATAGATTTGTCACAAGACTCTCGCATGTCTCACCACGTGACATCCTATATTGCCTCTAGACTCTGGCAGGAAAGAAGCCATTACGAGATACGACTTTTCATCCTTGTCCTGAACCATGAAATAAAATATATCAAGGCAAACACAGAGAGTTTGTGATGTTTACACCTCTTTGAAACAGAATGCCTTGGCGTATGAAGAAATTTCTCCCAGTTACACTTCCTGTTTTGTCTTTTAGAAGTGGAATATAAGAGGCATAAGTACTTCCTTAAAAATGTGTGATACTAACTATACAACATAGTTATTACAATCAATGCTTCACAATAATGAGAAGCTGTTACCGTGACTCATAGATTGTCAATAAGACAATGCCTGAATATAGTGTCTGTACAAAAGAAAGGAATTTCTGTCCTCTTTGCTGTTCTCTTTAGTGATTGTAATACATGGAGTTTAGAAATACAGAAGAAAAACAATAACTTTGGGAATATGATTGCCATGTTTTTTAAACTTCAGAGAGCATATTTTAAGAGTTTGCCACAGTCTATTACCCTGTTTTAAAGCAAGATTACATAAGTAGGTCAAAGAAATAGAAGGACTGTATTTGATAAAAGCATTTTTAATATATTCCCATGGCATAGTCATACTGAGGCAAAGGTCAACACACAATAGTGTCTGCCTTCTCTCAACAGAGTTCTGCAGAATCTCCTCAGATGTAAAAGCATTATAATCAATTACTTCATTTGTTTTCAGTTTAAGTTGTAACTTGAAAACTATAGTAGTAACCAGCAGATAGTACACAAATGCTGAAAATTACCAGTGCAAGGTACATAGCAGAATAAAGCTGTAGCAATATTTGAGTAACAAAGAATCAAGGAACACAACTAATAAGAAACAGCTAAAGGAGGTTCTTTGTCTCATAAGATATTGACAGCACATTTTTCTTACATGTCCTGGGTATATATATTTTATCTTCTGGTTTTATGTTTTTAGGGGATTCCTGGGCTTACAAACTTGCATTTCTCTGTGTCTATATGTGCTATCTCCTTCTTCTTTGCCTCTTTTGTCTTCTGCTTCTTTGTTTATTTTGTTCCATTTGGTTTGTTTGTTTTCATTTTATCTTGTTATCTAGATATCTGAAGAGAAGCAGCAAGGGTAGGATTCTGATGATAGGAAATGTGGGGCAAATCTCGGTGGAGTTGGGTGAAGGGAACCATTTTAAGAATATATTGCATGAAAATATTTATTTTAAATAAAAGAAAGAAGAAAAAGGTATTGTAAATTAGAAAAGTCATAGAAGAAGAAGAGGAGGAAGAAGAAGGAGAAGAACAAGAAGTAGAAGGAAAAGCTTATAAGTGAGAGATGTAAGGTCTTGTCACCAAATCCAAAAGTCCAAACATTCAAAGGGTAGTGAGTTTTTCCAACAGCATGTGTAAAAGAGATTAATAGTTTGCTTGATAGAGATCAATGAAAACCAGCACCAGCACACCTAACAGGGATTTTACACTTCATGAATGGAAGCAGAATAACCAAACTGAAGTAATATTAGTCACCTACTCCAACCATCTTGATACAAGAGTGTCATATCCTTAATCTAGTTAGAACATCTTCGAAGAATAATGTATCAAGAAATGGAAATAATTGCTGAATGTCTAACAGTACCTGTATTATGAATAGTTTACTTAAAAAGAGGAACTAATAGAAAATATGCATATATGTCTGTGTGTACAATGAGTTTGTTAGATTGGCTTGTATAATAAGGGCTAGATTGTCCAATAATATATAATAGTTGATGAAGCAGTAAACCAGGAACCTCTTCAATACACAAATCTGGAGCCCTTGGTTCTGACAATAGAGGTATGTAATTAGGAAAGACTCCAACAGTGTTGCTGGTGTTTAGCCCATAATGGAAGGCCAAAGAATGTAGATGAAATTCTAAGCAGTCTTAGTAAATAAGAAACACAGAGCCAAATAGAGATCAGAGATCCAGGAATACCTTATCTTATCACCTCTTGCTATTGCTTCCCCAGAGAGAGCTTCTTTCTATCTGATTTGTGTTTTTGTTGACTTTCTGTTCTTCTTTCTCATTGTCTCTAAGCCCAGCCACATGACTTCCTCATCACTGCCTGTCTATACAGATCTCTATGGTTGGTACTGGGATTAAAGGTTCATGTCACCATGCTTAGCTGTGTCCTTGACTACAAAAAGACTCTGCCTGCCATGTGATCGGATTAAAAGTGTGTGCTCCCACTGCCAGCCTTCTGCTTATGGCTCCCTATATGACCTCTTATTTCCGGGCAAACTTTATTTATACGTACAAATAAACATACAAATAAAATCATGTTTCAGTACAATTAAAGTATCACCACAAAAGAAGCTGTACTCAGTAACACTAAAGGATAACAGGCAGAAATAGATATCCTTGCTCAGAAAGCAAACAGATGCATGCATGCTTATTTTGCCCCTTGAACATCTTTATAGCTGGGTTAACCATTGGCAGGAGCTATTTACTAAGACACCTTCACAGACAAACCCAGTGTTTTTTTTTTTTTTTTTTTTTGTGTGTGTGTGTGTGTGTGTGTGTGTGTGTTTTAGGTGATTCTATATACCATGAAGTTTTCAAGCCCAACCATCAAAGTACTTATCTCTACCCATCAGGTTTATACAACAGGCTTTAGTATCTAAAAAGAGAATAAAATTTGGATTATGATAATGAAACATCCATGGGCGACCTCAGTAGTCCTCAGAGTATCACCTAAGAGACCTCTCTGGCAAAATTATGCTGATTGTCCATTTTCCAGTTCCTGATTACATACATGGCACACCAGAAACTGTATTTGACTAGCACAATTAAATCCCACTTCTCTTAAAATGCAAACAACTTCACTGTATTAACTTTAAAAACTCAGCAATTAATTATACGTGTGATGGAAGATAAACAAAATATTAGAATAATAACTGTACTTTTGCTTCATTAAAACAATTTTCCCAAGTGAACATACTCCATAGCAATCTGGACTTTAATCAGAAGGTGGTCCAATGTGTCTTTGCCCTAGTAGACTACCTTTGAGCTGGAGGATGAGGGGAAATGCTCTGAAGTACTAACCTCCAGATGTAACATGGTTGTCATACATATGCATGCACAGCAATTGTGGTTACCTCCAAAAGACCTGCATGAAAGAAGCCAAATAAAAATTTCAGCTGTTAGTAGTTCCCAAGTCAAGGAACTAGTGACAGCCAATGTTTTCTGAGGAAGTATCATCTTTGCCAAGGACGGTTGCTCATACCCGAATAGATGACCCAAACATCACCTGCACATCAAATGAATTAACTGGACTCAGAGCAGGACAGAGGTCATAAAATTGGGAGATGAAGTGTGTGGTAGGTCAGAATGTCCCCAGGAATGTTGAAGGAAGATAGTGAGAGCTGGGTTTGATATATTTTATGCATGTGTGAATTTTTAAAGAATTAAAAACAAACACATCCCTGATTCATATTTATTCTTAGGGAACTGTTTATATGAAAAACAGCATTGACTATAATTGAAAATAAAGAAATATCATCAATTTTCTGAAACCCAATTAAGTAGAAACTGAGTCTTGATTGTGAACGTGTTTTTATGTAAATGAAATAGCAAGACAAAGTACTAGTGAAATGCATTCTGCATTCTGTGTTCCAAAGCAGTCAGTCCTGGCTGATGACTCAGACAACACTGTGGTTAGCTTTGCAACTCTTTGGCAGTCCACATCTTATGTTTACCCTCCAAACTGTGCTTGTTATGATTATTCTGTTTTACACTTATGAAAACCTAGACCAGAATGAAGGATGTTTTCCTCCAGCACAAGCTTACAATCAATTTTCATATGATCCAAGTTTGTTTTTCCTTTTTCTTTTTCTTTTCTTTCTTTTTCTTTTTTCTTTCTTTCTTTCTTTCTTTTTTTGTTTTTTGTTTTTTGAGACAGGATTTCTCTGTGTTGTTTTAGTGCCTGTCCTGGATCTTGCTCTGTAGACCAAACTGGCCTCGAACTCACAGAGATCCACCTGGTTCTGCCTCTCAAGTGCTGGGATTAAAGGTGTGAGCCACCACCACCCAGCCCAAGTTTTGTTTCAACACTATAAGATGAGGAAGAGTCAGATAGAATTGTTGTTTATAGAAAACAAGGCTTAAGGACACTGTTGTAGCCACGTGATTTACTTACATCTAGGGGAGTTACTATTCTATTTGTTCTTTGAGCCATTTGGATATATAGATACCATCCCACTATTAAAGCTATATTGGCTATGATAGTGTCTCTCTCTTCCATACATATACGATGAAGCCTAGGAAGTCTTTGAGATTTAGTGTCACCCACGAGGTCCTTTATATTTAGTTCATTACAGTTGTTATAAAATTATTATTATTACTATTATTATTATTATCATCATTAAAATGTGTTTTCACATTTTTTTCACAATATCTGTGAATAAGTTCTTGCTCAGTATGTAGTCCTTTACTCCTGACAGGGGAATATGATCCCTGAATTGCCTACACAATCAAATATAACATATCTTTAAACTGTAAGAGAATCTTTACTTAGATAAATTTCTTTGTCTTTTGCAAACTTCCTACTACCAAAATCTATCTAATGATATAAGACATGACTATGAGGTGAAGGAAGTCATAGACAGTCTACATCAGTCATGAATAAGCACCTCTTCAACATTTCCTCACAATACATTCTTTCAGATGTTTGATATTTTGTCAAACATAAGAGGAATACAATGTTATCACTGTTATTTCCAGTGCATGAAAAAACCCTGAATTTTCTTAAAGCCAATGACAGCTTTTATCATATACATTTTAAAGACATTTACATTCCTTGTAATGCATTTATTATCCATAGAGTCTTACTTAGTATTAGGAAATTATAGCATTGAAAAAGTCCAGGCAAGATGGAAGTCACTTCCTTCATGTTGATTGTCATTGGTAAGTGTAAGGGCTGGATTTTTATAAGTAGAAGTCTTTAGACTCATCTATTTATAAATTGGCAAATACAGTGCATGAAGAGAATCAGCAAAGCTCTTAGTAGGTATCAGCATAATTTCAGATATTAAAAACATGTAACTAATCTTTAATCCAATGTTATTATCCTTTATGTCAACTAGCACCACCCAGCCTCCTTGAACAGATTTCATTGGTGGTTATTCATGTCTCTTCTCTTTTCATTAAAAAGTCTAACACCTCCTAAATATCACTTCCTACAAAACATGTTGCATGCTCAATGCTTATATAACAATTACATCATCAGTCCCATTAAAAATATACTTTTTTTAGAACAGCATCTGACTTTAAAATACTGTTGCCTGTGTATGGTGTGCATGTTACAATTTAGGAACAGCTGTTTCCCCTACCAACATTTTATTTTTGTTTTTCAATTTAACAAGGAAGTGTAAGAATATCAATTTTTTATTATTTTTGTTGTTGAGGTGTTTCATTTCACATAAGGAAGACAACCCCTTCCCCCAAAATCAAGAAAGCTAATAGTTTGTATTTTTATGTTTTATTCTTCCAAATAAGTATAGAACTATTATTGCTACAATGTTACTGGTAAAATGAACTCACTTCAGGGTTCATTTTTCTTTATGTTGAAGCCAGAAAACTTTGCTATATTTAAAACAGAAATCTTTCAATATTAAAATCTCTGCAATTTGAGAGTTTATCATCCAACAAAACCAGCCTATTGTAAATCATAGATATAAAATCACAGTGCGCATGAAAAGTTGTGTCAAGCATGAAATGAATACTTCTGAGACACTTTTATGAGAAATATATTAAATTCAATAAGTTCTTTTGTTCCAGAACCCTGCGGAGTTTAGTGAAATAACTGTAAATTTGTCTCTTTTAACTAAAAAGAAAAATTTGTATTAGCATTTGTATGCTGATAATAAGTTTTATTACACTTAGCTCCTACATTTTAAATTCCTGGATGTGATTAACTTGTGTTAACACATTGTGTGTTTCTGGAATATTTTCAAATACAACATATGATATATTTGAAAGGTTTCATTCCCTATTATTACTTTAATTGTGAAATTGTAATATGTTGTTACTCTGTGCTTAACTGTGTATTGGTGTTTTTCAACCGTATGAAACTCTGTCCTGTCTCTTTACATGTAATAACTAATAAAAACTAAAGTTCCATAACATTAGACAATTTTCCTTTTATTTCTTCCTTGCTTTTTCCATTAAACATTTTATTCTGTAATGTTTTAATTGTGTTTTGTCTTCCTTGTATTTGAAATCTTAAAGCCAGAATCTAAAATTATGAAATATAGTGTGACTTATGACCAATTTTCAAATAAGCTATCCTTGATTTATCAGATAATATATCCCACTTACAGACATATTAATTGCAGACATACTCTAAATCTCGTTTGTATTATATTTTTTTAATTTGCAAAATCCTTAATTTAATAAATTGTATCCCTAAGGTAGAAACAGAAGGTTTAAATGTTCAAGGTTATCATCACACTGAAAGTGAGTATGTGAGCAGCTTGAGATTACTAACAATTATAGGAGACAGAAGGGTCAAAGACCACATAAGAAATCTCCTATAATCAACTAAGCACAGCTCACAGGGACTCAGGGAGAGTTAACCAACAGTCAGGAAATCTGTATGTTTCTAACCTAGATCCTCTACATGTATTGTATGGTTGTGTAGCTTGGTGTTCTTGGGGGACTCCAAACAGTGGAAGCAAGGACTGCCTGAATATTTTGCCTGCTTTTGGGACCCTTTTCCTCCTACTTAATTGCCTCATCCAACCTTAATATGAGTGGATATGCCTAGTATTATTGCAACTTGATATGTCACAATTGGTTGATATCCTTGGGAGTCATGCCCTTTTCTGAAGAGAAATGGAGGAGGAATGAATCTGGGTGAGAGGAGAGGTAGGGGAAGAGGGACTGGGAGAAGTGGAGAGGGGGAAACTGGTCAGGATATAATATATGAGAGAAGAATAAGTAATAGTGAGGACAAAAAGAAAGAATAAAATGGTGTCAATCACCTGTGATGATGATTATGATTATGATGATGATGATGACAATAATAAGTAATAGTTAATTCAGGTGATCATTCATATAACCTCTTTAAAAAATAGAAAATTAAAGAGAAATTAGGATATTCTGATAACTGATCTTTGAAACATTTCATTAACTTTTTGGTTGTTTTTATCCTCCCTCATTATGGACAATTCTAAGTTGGATCCCAAAAACCAGTACTTGCTATTACTTATGGCCTCACGTAATACTGTCCCTTATGGAACATTTTTAACAAAGGCAATATAGCAAAAACATCAATATATCATTTACATATTATAGTTACAAAAATATTTTTGGCTTATGTCTTTCTATCTTGTTGCCTGCTGAGGGAAGCAAGCAGCCATGGCAAAAAGTTTCAAGACAGCCAAGCTTAGGCAACGAAGGACAGAAAGCTGGTGAAGTTGAAACTGAATGAGGGGACCATAATCCAGCCCCTGTAAGCAGCAGAACTTGGCAGCTTTGGCCGTGTGGTTCTTGTTTTAGAGGTAAAGATAGAAGAAATGCATTATGGAATTTGTCTGCATGCCTAAACCAATTTACTGAGGCCAGACCTGTGTCAGGCTGTCCCTGATTGGAGGTGTATTAGAGGTCATTGTTAAAGCTGTGAACTTGAAACCTGGATTGCCTTGGAGAACTCAAAATGTTAGAAATGACAGAGTTATGAGATACCTGTTTAGGAGAGCTACTAACAGGGAGTGGAAACCAGCCAAAGAGAAAGAAGTGTGTTGCAGCAAACAAAGATGAACAGAATTGGAGTTCTGAAGAGCGCTTTGTCATCAGGCATGGAGATACAGAGTTTGGAGTTTGCCCAGCTGGTTTTCAGACTTACTTTTGTCCAATATTTCCTTGCTATACTCCCTTCCCTGCATTTTGGAATGGTAATGTACATCTTCTTCCATTATATGTTGGAAGAATATGATCTGTTTTTTTTTATTTTGATTTTACAGGTGATAAGAGTTAAGAGATTGTCATGTGTCTCAAAAGACACTTTGGACTTTGAAACAAGTTTGAGACTTTCATAGATTATGGAGACTTTTAAAGTTGTATTGAATGCATTTTTCCCATTATGATATGGGTATAAGCCAAAAGGGAGCCAGGGATTGGCTGAAAGGGAGCCCTCTCAAATAAATATTTTCTTTATAAGAGTTGCCGTGGTCATGGTGTCTCTTCAGAGCAATGAAAACCCAAATTAAGAGTCTGTATATACTAAAGCCCTGTATACAAGTAACTTTATTTTTAATTAGATAAAATCACAATTTAAAATGCAAAAAAAAAAAACCAGAAACTGTTTTTTGTAGGAATAGAGAAGTTTGTTTTTTCTGTCCAGGCTCAAGATGAAGCTTCAAAAATATAAAGTAAGGGGGATATGTTATATTCCTCAGTTCTATTTAATTTAAAAAAATGTACTGATGAATCGAAGTTGGGATAAAGTATTTGCTTCTGGATTAGAGCAGCTCAAATGCAAAACACTTTCTTGTTCTTTGTATGGATAATGTTAGACTGTATGATGTATCCTATGTTTTGTTAGCAAGAAATGCAAAAAGTTCTGTTGGATGTTTGGTAAATTTTATGAAATATAAATAGTTCTATTAAGAGTTTACTGTTGGATGTAAGTTTGTGAGAATTGTAATTGTGTATAGTAATATTCATACTAGAATTATGATGTCAACATGTTAGTGAGAATGGAGATGCTAAGGAGTCCTTAGATTTGATGTGGTTGCATCAGGGGGTTATTAATTTTAAAAAGTGCTAAAACTGCTATGAAAAAATGAATAATAATAAAAAAGACAAATATTCCAGTGACTAGCATGAATCTTAAAGGTATTTATTAATAAAATCAAACCTGATGCCGGTTATTGAGGTGAATGCTGGAAGATCAGAGAAGCAGAACAAGCCGCAGCTTCCTCACCTTGACAGTTCCTCAGCTGATCCTGTTTCCTCAGACTGGAAGCTTCTGTGTCCTCATCCCAATGGCTCTCAGCTGATCTGCTGCTCAAAAGCCTGAAAGCTTAACCAGCCAAAAGCTTCTAGTTTCTGATCTTCACAGCTTATATACCTTTCTGCTTTCTGCCATCACTCCCTAGGATTAAAGGCTCACTTTTTGGAATTAAAGGCATGTGTCACTGTGCCTGGCTGTTTCCAATGTGGCCTTGAACTCACAGAAATCCAGAGGGATTTCTGCCTCTGGAATGCTAGGATTAAAGTTGTGAGTGTCACCATTTTCTAGCCTTTGTATCTAGTGGCTGTTCTGTTCTTTGACCCCAGATAATTTTATTAGGGTGCACAATATTTTGGGGAACACAATACCACCACAAATGACAGTACAGAATAGTATTTAAATGCTGGTGATACTAAGCCAAATACAATCAAAAGGTTAGAATAATAGTTCAGTATTTACCCAGAAACCATGTCATATTAGTAAGTTCATATAATTTCATAGTTTGATACAAATGTGTTTTAATTTAAGTGTAATGAGGTGGAGTGACTTTAATTGAATTAATTAGGATAGAATATTTTATAACACAATGGAATGGATTGAATGGAAGACAATAAAATAATAAAAGATAGTAGAGGACATAGAATAGTTATTTGCTCTTGGAGTTATTGAAAGTGCATGTGTGTGTGTGTGTGTTTGTGTGTCACAACATGTAGACTTTGGGTGATATGTTTTGATATGTTCATTGTTCTATGGCAATAGAGATCATAGCACTAATTTACAAGTGGAAATAAAAAATAAACTTATACTGAGACTAGAGATACCTAGGCATAAACTTCAAACTTTCTCCAACATCACCACTACAGGCACACAGTGATGGTGTTTTTTGAGTCTGGAATGCATCCCTTTCTCTAGCTGTACATTATAGTGACATGTGCCTTGACTTTACCCAGGAAATCTAGTTAAAACATTGAAGGAAGAGAGTTTATTACAACTTGATCACACAATAATCCACCAATGCTATTGAAATTCAGACTTCAAAAAGAAAAGTGGATATTTAAGGACCTTTTGTCTGTAGGATTCTTTTTGTTTGCTTCTTTGTTTTCATAAGAAATTTTTTTATTCACTTTACATACCAATCAAAGATCCCCCTCTTGCCTCCCTCTGTCCCTCCAGCCTCTCCCTCCCAACACACTCCCTATTCCCTCCTATAATAAGGTAAGGTCTCCCTTAGGGAGAGCAATGAAAGAGATACCATGATAGAGCTTGTAGGATTCTTGCCAGATGTCAACTTTACATTAGCTTCTTCTGATACATTCAGGCCTGTAGTGTTAACTTTTTTCTCCACAGTTTATGTATACATATTCACAATGTTTATTTTAAAACATCGCACATTTTCTCTTCAGATGAAGCCTGAAAGTATCAATAAATTCCATGTGTCAGTTCTGATTATTTCTTTCAAAAACTACATGAAACTGCTTATATCTTGATAGGAAAGGATAGGTCTGTATAGCTATTTCAAGGATGAGCATTGACTTCCTTTTGTTTTAGTTTACTTATTTTTAATTAGCCTGTAATAATTATAGATAATTGTTTTGATTATGCCATTTTTACTCAGGTATATGATGTCTTCTGATCATATTTATTCCCCTTTATGCTTTTTCCTCACTTCCAATTCTACTGTTCCACCTCTTCTTCCTAGTTTCAATTACTCTATCTTCTATTTTTCAATTGCTTTGTTATTTTTGGTGACCTAATAAGTCTGATTCATTTTCACTTGATCCCCTAACCAAATTGCTTTGATAATAGGGTTAGATAGTACAGTGTTTACAAATTGTATCATAATAGGACAAGGTATCATAATCACTTTGCGTCTTTAGTAAGCAAAGAGAAACCCATTTATTTAGTTGTTTTATGCATATCATTTTTGGTATAGAAGATAAAAGCAATAATTTCAATTATTAGGAGCTGGAATATTTTGTACTACAAAAGAAACAATATGACATAGAGGACAGGCTGATACATAAGTGGTTAAATTTTTAAAGCAAAACATTTTTGATAGTTCTTTTAATTTTAGTTGGATTTTGAGGAATACTTAGGAAGAATGAAGCAATAAGAATTACTGATGATCAATTCAGTCAGTGTAACTTCAAAGTAAAGAGATAGATTAATAAATGAAACATTGTCTTAAGTGGGAAATAAGGGCCACAGAGAAAATCAAAGAGAAAGGAGAGTAAATATGAATAGAAAGTAACACAATAGAGCAGGAAACTAGAAATTCAGTTTCTGGTTTAGGATAATAGCTTAGGTTTCCTCTCCCACCAAAATAAAAATAATCCTGAAATATAGGAAGAAACATGAACGGGAAAATTAAATCATAGCTGTAAAAGCCGATAGCTTTATGAAGCTATTTATAAAGAGAAATGAAAAACAGTACATCAGAATTTGTAGTATGTTTTTTACAATTGTGTGTCATATTCTGAGAGAAAAGATAATATTTATCTGTGGCTTTGATTTCCCTAGTGTTCTGTGATATTGATATTGATCAGGATTTCACAATAATATTAGATTCTTTAATGATTTCTCAAAGAAATATCTATTAATATCTGTTATTCATTTCCAAATAGAGGTATTAAGATTATTTGTCTCTGAATTCTTTGCATGCCTTATAATTATGGTGGTTAGTTCATTTTTCAGTAAATATCATACAAGTGTTTTCTACTATTCTAAATTTCATTAAGTTGGTTAAATCCTTTACTATGCAGGGGCTTTTAACTTTGCCATAACACATTCCTGACTTTTGCTTTTGCTTCCTTCATATTTGGAATCCTATCTAAAAAGAGGGCTTTCTATGTTATTTAAAATTTAATTATTGACCCTATATTTTCTTCTGGTAATTTCACTGTATCCCGTCTTATTTATTTTTATTAGTATTTAATCCATTTTGTGTACTGCTTTGATTCTGATGAGAGATGAGCTAAGTACAGTTTGTTCTTCTGCATGTGATTATCCATTATTCATAGCAACTACACTAGCACTTGTTTCTCTCCAGGAAGGGTGGTATCAGTAAGTCAAAAAGACAATTGCACTCCAGGTTGATTAGAATACACTAGTCACAGAGACAACTAACGTTTCTACCAACAGGCACATAGATAAAGGGCCTGTAGCATGTGTTTACAATGTATTTTACCATGAAACAAATAGGAACTGATAATTGTGGCAGAATAGATGATCTTAAATGACACTATATTTTGAGTACAATAAGCCTTACATAGCCTCCCTAGTAACAGTAACATAGTAACAGTTATTTTGCTGTTGTTGTTATCATTGTTTTGTTGTTGTTATCCCTATGACCCAGCTACCTGAAAGAAGTCATTGTCGGGGAAAAGACTTATTTTGGGTCAGAGTTTTAAAGTAGGAAACCATGGTGTTGTTCACTTTGTGGCAGTAAGAACATAAGACTGTGACCATCTCAATGTCCAAGTAGGAATCAAAGGGAGATATTCAACTTGAAGCAGAGATAGCCTATGGTTGTCTATGTCCCATCCCTCAACACATTTCCTGTACAATGATTCCTCCTCTTCTGGTGTCTGTTAGCCCTTAAGACTTAAGTGAGTATAGAAAACTATCACTGGGTATCATTTTATTGGCTTTTCATTGGACAGTCATATTTGGTTCAATCCTAGGTCTCTTGGCTATCCAGCTTCTAGCTTCCAGTTGCTGGCCATCTTTGAAGTATCAGGCATGATCTCCCTCTCATGGCTTGAGCCTCAAATTAGACCAGTCATTGGTTGGCAACTCTCACAAATTCTGCAAAACCATTGCTCAGGACATATTGTAGGCAGGACAAATTGTAGCTTGAAGGTTCTGTGTCAGAGTTTGTGTCCCATTCCCACCATGGTGCCTAGCCCAATCATCATCAGAGAAGCTTTATTCGGCAAATGATGAAAGCAAATACAGAGACCCACAGTCAGGACTTGGAGAATCCTGTGGAAGAGGAGGAGGCATTATTTTAGGAACCAGAGGGTTTGAGAACACCAGGAGAAAATGATCCACAGAATCAACTAAGCAGAGCTCATAGGGGCTCAGAGAGATTCAAGCAACAGTCACAGAGCCTGCATGGTCTGAGCCAGGTCCTCTGTGTGTGTGTGTGTGTGTATTGGGTGTGTATTGGGTGTGTAGCTTGGAGTTCTTGTGGGAATCTTATCAGTGGGAGTGGGTGGTGTCTGACTCTTTCACCTGCTCATGGGACACATCATACTACTGGATTTCAAATTCCAGTTTGGGTACGAGGATTTGTGCCTAGTCATATTCAACTTGTTATGGTGTGTTCAGTTGATGTTTCTGGGAGGCCTGGGCCTTTCAGAAGGGAAAAGGAGGAGTGAATGTTGGGGGAGAGGGAAGGTGGGAATGGGGGGAATGGAGGGAGGGGAACAGTGGTGGATGTATTGCATGAGAGAAGAATAAATAAAAAAAACAAAAATAGAGTGTCATGACCTGGAAAAGAAATGTTTACACACAAATACCTGAGAGCAACATTTCATATTAGACAATAATATTCTTTTCAAAATTCCTCTTATTTTCATTACTATCATATTAATGCAACATGCATTCAGTCAAACTTCAAATGCCTTCATGGTCATAATTTACCAACTAGCTCCATAGTCCAAAGTCTGTTCTGAGACTCAAAGCAAATTCTCAGTTAAGAGACTCCATTGCCCCCTCAACCCAAAGCCTCCGACTAGGGAAAAAATACACAAGCGCAAAGAATAAAAGGTTTCATTATAAAATAGATTAAAGAGTGGCAGGATTAAAGGAGACTCCATGCACCAAGTCCTGCAGTTGCACATATGGAACCTATGGTTCATGTTGGCAACATCTGTGCCACAGTGGACTTGGGTACGAGTATTTCTCAAGATCTGCGTCTGCAGCATATGAGGCTCTCCCTTGATTTTCCCACTCAGTACATGAAACTTTGCCAAGAAGTCATGTCTAGGATGTTCAAAAGCGATGGTCTTGGCACTGCAAGGGGGTGGGGGCAGATGACCAAACAGTTGGAAACCAAGTGAAGGCAATTGTTAGGAAGATCAGTGCATTTGAAGAAAGAATGCGTGCTCTGAACTCGGGCAATAGAAAGATGATTTGATGCTAAGTTTATACCAACACACTAGACCCTCCCTTGAAACTTACATTATACCCTTATAGTTTAATGCACAGGAAATCTGGGAGCTCTGTGCAGAGTTCCACACTAGCATTAATATATTTCTCTAGTGCTTGGTACAAGCCTTCATGACTCCACAACTCTCGGATTATATATGTGTATAAACCTTCACCATGCTGACGATGCTTGCTTCTGGATTCACTTTGAAATGCAGTTTTCTTCTCTTTACTCTCAACTGTAGCTTCCTATAAGGACATGTGCAAATGAACTAAAGGAAAGATTTCGATTCTGTATGTTTTCTAGCAGTGCACAAAGACCTCATTATCTTTCCAGGCACACTCCTTTCCAGTAAGTTTTTATAAGTGGTTTTGTAGTGGTATGGCCTGGACTCTCAGTTGATATGAATTTATCAGCAAGGCATCTTTCCATTGCCCCGGTTCAAAGCAGGCGTTCGCTCTTTAAATGCACTCATCTCCCTAACCATTGCCATAACTTGGTTTCCGACAATTTGATCACCCCCTCTCCATACATCTTTAAATTTGCTCATGCTCCCTTCCTTACCAAACTGCACATTTCATCTCCCTCTATTCTGGATTAAAGTCTCTATCCAAATTAAGCCTGACTAAGAGCAATGAATATTCACCAGTCCATGACATGATATGTAATGATGTCTAAAATTTCCTCTACCAGCACACCAAGTCTGTTTCATGATTCTGTATTTTATTTGGAACAGGTTAGCTATACCCATATATAGCTATTTAAATGAGACCTAAAAGTGACACTGATAGTTGGCATATATTTGCCCCTCAATATGTTTATATCGGTAATTAAATTTTCTCTAATTCCTTATTTTCACTCAATCATTAGTTCTTTACTTGTACATGACATTATTTTTTTATTGTATAATTTAATTTAATTTTACGTATCAGCCATGGGTTCCCCTGCCCCTCCTCCTCCCGCCTCCCTCTACCCTCCCCCCAGCCCACCCCCCATTTCCATCTCTTCAAGGGCAAGGACTCCCCTGGAGATTCAGCTCAGCCTGGTAGATCCAGTCAAGGTAGGTCCTGTCCCCTCCTCCCTTCACCGAGGTTGAGCTAAGTGTCCCTGCATAGGCCCCAGGCTCCAAACAGCCAGCTCATACACTCAGGCACTGCCTAGGTTCCTCCCAAACAGATCAAGCCAATCAACTGTCTCACTTATCCAGAGGGCCTGATTCATTTGGGGGCTCCTCAGCTATTGGTTCATAGTTCATGTGTTTCCACTAGTTTGGCAATTTGTCCCTGTGCTTTTTCCAACCTTGGTTTCAACATCTCTGACTCATACAAACCCTCCTCTTTCTCGCTAATTGGACTCCCGGAGCTCCACCTGGGGCCTGGTCGTGGATCTCTGCATCCGCTTCCATCAGTCACTGGATGAGAGTTCTACCATGATGTGTTATAACAATTGACATGTTATAACAGTATCTCTTTGTCATACACTTCAATATTTTCATACAAACACAATACAATAAGACAATTACCAGAGACAAGGAAGTGGAAGATGGAAATTATCAAAGCAGGAAGTTATTACATAGATTAAACAACTTCAGTCAAATAAAAAGGATACATTTATTTAAAGTGATTATGTAAAAATAATTTTGTATTTTATAATAACTATAAGAAAGGATTTGAATACTCTGAAAATAAATCTTTAGTTTGTTTTGATCTGATAACTATATTCTGTGTACATTATAAAATATTGAAGAATATGTCAAAGATATTCAGTTATTACATGTCAACTGATTATAAGTTCAACTAAAAACATCTAATGTAGAATATCTTCAGATTGAGAGGCCACAAGGATTTAGAACACAAAATTAATTATTGATATAAATATATTGAGAGAAAGAATTAGAAATATCCCCATACATGAATGAAATAGAAGAATTCCTTCCAGCTAGTGAAAAATAAATGTTCTAAATTAAAAAAAAAATAGCCTGCCTACTTAGTTGACAACTCTTCATTTTCTGGTGGACAGAACTGATAAGGGACAGTATAAATAAGAAGTGATTTATATCTTATTGTGTCACATTCTTTGTTTATAAAGTTGGTGTTTTCAGACCCAACTCACTGTCAAATTGTACAAGAGAAATAACTTGACTTACTTTCATAAATATGTATTGTTTAAAAATGCTTTAGGTATGAGACATCAATAGTTACTTTAGATTATTCTTTCTCTTCTGTTCTTTCAGAGTATTTGGCCTATTTAAACACACTTCTAATATTCAGTTAATAATATTAATATCTACACTAACATTCTATTTATCAACACTATCATATTGCACTTTAACATTCTGAAATGGATATCATATGCCTGTACTCCTTAGTGTTATACACTGATAGTTCTTTAAATATATAATCCTTTTATTATGATGCTGTTTAACTCACTTACCTGAGAAAACCCACTTCCTGTGAGTCATCTGAGTTTAACAAAGCTTTTCATAACCCAATTTTCCCCTTGGGTTAATAAAGCTGGAGTGAGTCATGGAATTCAGCACAGACTCGAGGGCACTGAGCTGAGCTCCTTCCATTAACCTATGGTTATCACAGTTGTGGCTAAACTTCAACACAAACTCCCTAGGATTGTGTCTCATATATTTATAAGCAGAACAGAACTCTTTTCTGGTTCTGTAAGAATATTACTTCTGATATAACCTTTAAAATATGAATATGTGACAGATATTCAAAATGTGGGTCTGATTTCAGAGAGTAAATATAATGTTAGTCACTTTCATATGACATTGCAAAACAAGTGTAGGTTATATTTCAACCATGGTAACTTTGAATTGTATATATGACATTGAAAAATGCTATCTAGAGCTATAGCAATTTAGTTTCACTTCACCCTCAGCACATTAGAAGATCTGCTGTATAATCCTATTACAATGTTAGTGTTGGTAGTAGGAATGTAAGAGAAGCTGGCAGCTACCACTCAATTTGTGCTTTAAACACTCTGTAACTGACCTGTCTGTTCATTGTAAAGACTTAAAATGTGCTCATGAACCTTTGATGGATATGTCACATTCCATCAAATCTCACTAATGTTTTCCACATTAATGATATAATTAACAGTAGATAATAGAGGAGCAGAGGGTCCCTTTCATTTAAGGAAGGACATTGTGAAATAGCTTTGAACATTTGGGCTATCAGAGAACAGATATCCTGGTGGATAAATAAGAATATCAAGGCCAAAGAAATCTATTTTTAACAATATGACATTTCCAAAAATATGTTCTTAATCATTTTCTCAAAATCCTTGTCTGCTATTAAAGACTTCCTAGAAGCTTGGCTCTGTCACCTCACCATTCTTTACTTGGAGGTGCATTTTGGTCTAAGACGCCTGAGAAATTAATAGGGCCAATTACTGTATACTACAGAGCGCTCAGTCTATCATAGGTGATTTCAATCACTTATTTCCAAAGGAAATCTGCCCATTGCTGCCAAGAATAACAGCTAACAAAGCTTTGCAGTTCTGGGTTGGAGCTAAAAATGGAAGAAAATAGGTCAGAACAAGGGAAGAAATAAGAAATGAAGATTTCAGTGCTGGGAGAACATTTTAGGACCATTGGTTTAGTAGCTAACAGCCAGAGGAAAGAAAAGGAACAAAAAGAAGTAGATGATGCAATGATATAAGCTATACTTACATTGTATATGAAGTGCTTCAAAGTTTCAATTCTGTTGATGAATTCAAAGAGGTGTATGGATTCTGAGATATACAAAAGTAATCTTTGGGATGATTAATAAGACTGAGAATAAGATTCCTTCCCCAGCTTTGGGTTCTGATAGAATTTGCAAATGAAATCAATATGCATTTTACCCCTTTCCTGCCTCTGTGTGTACAGGATCTTGCATAACACAATACTAGGACACATACTTTATATTTACTGTCCATTCCAGCTATACATCCAAATAGAACAACTCATGCATCAGAATCAGTGGACTGGCTAGAATCATGAACAGTTCATCCAAATGTTCATTCTTTTCATCATTATGTCAAATTTAAAATGAAGAGAGAAGATTTACATGCACAAAATAGGTTCTGGACTGTCACTGCTACCCCAAATCATATTCTATCCATTGCAATTATATTTAAGAGGAGAGTGAAGTGTTCCCATTATTGTTAAAATTGTGATTTATAAAGTGTGTGAGCAAGTATTTCTACCAGAAGTATACTAAAAAGCTTTTTTATGAAAATTATAAGTCCATGCTTATCCATAGATCACATATCACATATCTTAAAACCCAAATGTCAGTGTTACCAATAAGCAGTTCAGTTATTTAGATTTCCTAAAAGCCAAAAAGAGCAATTTTCTTTGAGTTATTTTTGCTTTGTTACAGAGAAAATAGACTTTGAGTGTATAAATATAATAATTCATCTTGAAGACATTAACTGTATTATGTAACAAGAGACAGAATCAATGGGAAACAATGAAGTTATGAAAGCAAAACATTGATTTCTGTTTTCAATGATGTGGTTAATTTGGGGTTTAAGATTTGATAATGGCTATTTGCATCTGAAACAGGTTCTCACTATTTTGGTTCAGCTTCTCTCTAACTCAGAATCTCCCTACTTCACCTCCCGATTCGTGGATTTTCAAGGGGTACCACATTGCCCAATTTATGATTTTCTAAAATATTTTAATAAAGTTGTCTGATTTTATTTAATTAAGAATTGAACTTAACCAAGTTGAGATAACATACACGTGATAACAATCTCCATGCCAGTCATTATCAAACATAAGACACTCCCTTGTGAAATGAATTTGTTTACAGGGAAATATTTCTTTTTCCATTGCATCTTAAATATCTAATCATGGACAGTTTAGAAAGAAACATGTTTGGAATTTTTCTCAGTGTTTCTTAAAGAATCCTTTGATAAACATCAAAGTGTAGCCTCAAAATAGCAGTGCATTAGGTCTCAAGGTAGACAGTAACTAAGGAGTGTAAGCCTCCTTTAAAATTGGGACAAATAGAAATCACTGAAAATCTAAAGCCAAGAAGCAAGCATCATGATTGGATAATGCATTTTTTTAAACCATGAAAGCTTAAGTTTTCTCTGTTATTTTAACAGAGTATTCCAGACTAGATTTTTATCTCAGGTTGTAAATTGTCTTTTTAAGATTGTTTATGTTTCTGTTTTTTCTTAGAAAATTGTGGTTTAGTAAACATTGTAAACAATTGAAATATATACTAACTCTAAAACAAAAAATGAAAAAGCAAGACATAATAGAGATTTTATTGTTAATGAGTTTCATTTTTTTGGAGTTTAATTTTCTTTGTAAGGATAATGTAATAAAATTAGAACAATTCAGCATAATAACTCAACATATCAGTTTTCTAGGAAGGCTTAATATTTTTTATTGAAAATGGATTTTATTTACCATATATTCTAATTATGTTCACTCCACCCTCAATTCCTCACAGGATTTTCCCACCTCCCTGTTCCAACAAATTTACATTATTTCTTAATCTCTCTCATTAGAAAACAAGCAGGCACCTAAAAGTAGCAATAACAACAGCAAAATATCATCAATTAAAAGCAAACAAACCTGAACAATACAAAACAAACAAACAGAAAAACAAATAGCCAAAGACAACATACAAGAAACACATATATACTCAGAGACACAAGCAATGGAACACACAGAAGTTCCCTAAAACCACAAAATCAGAAACCATTATCTATAAGCAAAACACATGTAGATTAAGAAAAGAGAAAAAATGCCCAAATTAAGCATTATGAGACAATGAAAAAAAAAAAACCCTCTAAAAATACTGTGAGTTCATTTTGTGTTGGCCATCTACTGCTGGGTCTAGGATCTGACCTTAAGAGTGACTTGTACACCCAGTGAGCCTCCATTGAGGAAAACTCACTTTTCCTTTGTGAGTGGTTATCAATTGGAGATAGCTTCTGTGTTAATTGCAAGAGCTTGTGTCCACTGTCATGTTCCATGCTTGAACCCCTCAGGCCCACACCTGTCCAGCCCAAATGCATGCTGCCAGTCTCCACGAGTTCATATGTATATTGGTCCAGCTATCATTAGAAGGTTGTTACTTTAGTGTCCACCAACCCCTCTGGCTCTTTACAGTCTTTCCACCTGCAATCTGAGAGAACAACTGAAGAGCAGAGATTGATTCTTATAGTTGATTAAAATAACCCATCTCCTTGAATAATAATAAAACGTAGAAAAACAAAACAATGGCAAACATATATCCTTTCTTTGATGCCAAATACTGTTATATTGTAGCATGAATCTTAAAAGTTCTTATTAATAAAGAACAAACTTGAAGTCAGGTATTGGGGTAAACTGTAGAAGATCAGAGAGACAGAACAAGCCACAGCTAACCTCACCTGGCCAACTTCTCAGCTGGTCTTGTTTCCGCAGACTGGAAGCTTCTGTGTCCTCATCCCAATGGCTCTCAGATGAACTGTGCTGCTCAAAACCTAAAAGCTTAACCAGCCAAAATGCTTCTAATTTCTGGTCCTCATGCCTTATATACCTTTCTGCTTTCTACCACCACTCCCTGGGATTAAAGGCTTGCTTTCTGGGATTAAAGGTGTGTGTCACCATGCCTGGCTGTTTCCAATGTGGCCTTGAACTCACAGAAATCCAGAGGGATTTCTGCCTCTGGAATGCTAGGATTAAAGGTGTGAGTGCCACCATTTTCTAGCCTTTGTATCTAGTGGCTGTTCTGTCTCTGACCCCAGACAAGTTTATTAGGGTGCACAATATTTTGGGGAACACAATACCACCACATTATATAATACTGTTAAATTCTTATTGTATTTATTTTTTTTTTCGTTTGAGATTATAATACAAATACATCATTTCTCCCTTCCCTCCTCTCCCTTCAACCTCCTCCTTATACTCCTCTTTGTTCTCTTTTGGATTCATGACCTTTTTTGCATTGGTAGAGATTACATGCATATATAGTCATTAGCAATTAATTTGTTGAATTGATTTAGGAATTGGAATAACTCAAGGTGTGGCAAATGGATGCGGGAAGGGGGCATAACTCCCGGTGACTGTGGCAGCGCTTTCTGCACTTCTTTCGTGAGGACTCTGTACGAAATGTAAGATCTCTTTCTTTCTGCAACAAGGATAGTTATCCAAGGGATAGACCTCCGTCCTGTGATCTCTAACACTGACTTTTACTATGTTTTGATTAATGAGAGTATTGAGGTAGTAGTAGCAAGCCCTCAAGACTACAAGAACTAAACTACAATAATCATCACCAAAAATACATATAACAGCAGCATTGTGAATGGAGACATGCATGTATGTGATATTTCAGCATTTTAGAGCTATAAATTTTTCCTAAACATGTGATTAGCTAATAAATGAACACCCCCATAGCTACATCAATATAAATAAATTTAACAGGCATATAGAAAGTTATGGAAATACAATTGAAACTCATGTGGAAATAATGGATGCTTCATATTTAAAAACTACTTCAAAAATAACACATGTAAAATGCTTCTCTTTCTTGTCAAACACTTGAATGACAAAAGCAGGAGAAGACATTTTTCCGAGCACACCTCTTACCCACAGCCTTCACACCCACACCCATGCCTAGCCACTGTGAACTCTACAGAGCCCAGAAGTGGTGGTGCATTGCATGCCCCTAATCCCAGCACTTGGGAGGCAGAGGTGGTCAGATCTCTGAGTCCAAGGCCAACCTGGTCTATAGAGCGAGTTCTAGAACAGTCAAAGGTAGGTATACAGACAAACCCTGTCTCTAAAAAACAAAAACAAAAACAAAAGAATTTAATTTAATAAACAGATGGAAATCACTCAAATAATTAACTGTTAATTTGCCTAATTACTAATCGGGATAAATTAATAATAAAATACTTATAATATCTAAAAATTAATTAAAATGTATCTCATTTATTTGGATAAAATAAAATGTCTATTCTCATCGAAAATGAAAAAAATAGGCTCCACTGAAAAGGTATTTACTGCAAAAGATGTTATAAATTAAAAAAAAAATATTAATATAAATATGTAAGACAATCAAGTTTTATATCATTTACCAAAGTCAAAGAAAAGGCCTGATACTGCAATTAAATTGCTACCAATCCACGGAAATAGCTTAATAATTATAGGAATTTATTGGGGGGTTAACTCAAGATACAGGAAACTCACAATACAGAAAATAGAGATTGACGCACAGTCCAGCACTCTTCTCTATAGAGAGCTCTGCCCTGGTCCACACCAGCATCCAAGACCAAAAGATAGAAGAGGGCCAAGCACATATGCATCTTGGGTCTTAAAGAGACCTGTCTCAGCCATACACCATGGGCAGGTCATAGGCAGGTGTGGCAGTTACTTGATGCCACACTAGGGGCAAGGCTTTGAGGTCAAAGCTGGAACAGCTACCCACTATACCCTGACACACGATTACTTGAGGAAAGTGAGAGGGGGCAGGGAATCATTACTTAGAAGATTAGCCTTATTCTACACATTTCTGCATAGCTCTCCTTTCTTTCTCTATGGGGATTGTAGAAACCATGACTATCTAGCACTTCTACCTCTCATAAACATGAAGTTGACATTCTGAACACCTTTAGGATTGCATAAAGCACAAAAAAAAAAAAACTGAGATACACAGAAATACAGAATCTCACCAATATATGAAAGACTAAGGTATAGTACAAGACTGTTCAAACTTCTTAATGCAGCCAACAAACGCTCCATCTAATGTTTAGCATTATTTAAACAAGATTATGCACGGTGCACATCCATCCTACATTATGATTTAAAAGGGAGATTTTTAATCATTTAGTGTGAAAATTTGTTTAATAATATTTGCAATAAGAAAAAGCAATTCTTTTGTAAAATTTACATTATTTTATTATATAAGTTTATGTTTCAGAAGTTCTAAGTGTTGATAACACCCTAATTACCTAATTTAAACATGCTCCTCTTTTTCATGTCTCTAAGACTACTAAAAACTCTCATATAATCCTTCCCTTATTCCTAGAGATGTCCTGTTCCTACACTTAAATTTAGAATGTACTCTCTAAAATTCTTTCCTTATATCATAACTTGGTAAGACATGCTTTTAACTTTTCCAGAAGTAAAAAACCTCATGTTTCTCTATATAACTTTTGAGTAGAGTCCTCCTTTGGACTCCATTTCCACCGTGAGAAGACTCCCTTCTGTGCTGGAGTTCTGCTTACACAGTTAGCATAGGGAATAATGTGTTCTGGTATGATTTTTTTCTCAGCTCATACACACACACACACACACACACACACACACACACATACACACACACACACATTCACTCACCACTCACATATAGGAAGACTGAAGGTTTCTTTTGAGATGAGTAGGGAGCATTTATCACTTATTGGGTCATTAGTAAATATGAATGAAGTTGATGCTACCTGTGATTTGTCAAATTAATTGTTAAATTATTCAAAAAATCCAAATGTAATAATGTAAAATAAAGTAGTACCCAGACCTTGTTTTTTAGTGTTAGTGTTCTTATTTTGGTAATGGCTATAATGGTGTCCTGGTTATTTACTTTGAATTTTCAAAGATACTTGTAAATAATACATGTTGTCTATGTACTTGCTGAATGTCCATTAATATATTCACCCTTTGTAAAGGAAATAAATTCTCAAGGTAATTAAATAAATATGTACAATGTAATAAACTATATCTATATTTGCAGCTAAAATATTCTACTTACTTATCTTAATTCACCTTTTAATGCTTTGTAGAGCTTTAATGTAGACCTAACTATGGTATCCTACCTAATGTATTAATATCATCAAAGAGAAGAGTATATCTAAGTCAACATCCCTATTGCCTATTGTTTTTTGTTACAAAAGCATATTGGCTTTAACTTAAAATAACCATATGAGTTATTTAAAAATTCTAAATCTCCAAATTAAATCAAGGTAAAATAATCTCTCCAATAAATTAGTGAATAAAATTTAGTTCTAAAAATTTAATTCTAATCACTGGATAGAATACTTGCCCATACTAAATTCCTAAAACAACATGTTCAAGTATTTCTTTGTGAACCATCATGTTCCTAAGGTAAAGTTATGGACAATGATTTTGTGTCAGTGATATATTGATTTCAGAAATGACACAAGTCTAGTATGATTATGACATTCTTTAACCTATAACTTCTATGTAACAATGACAAATTTTAAGGTTACAGTGTACCTCATGCTGTCAAGATTGATCCATCTGAGCAAAACCAAGTGTTTTCTTACCATGAGAACCTAAACATGTTCTTTTCAGTTTAATTTACTGTAGTAAAATGTCTATCTTTGCTTTTATATATTATATCCATATACACTCTACACATATTTAATATATATGCATAATTCTATGCATATTAATAGATATGCCTATATACTTTTTAACATTTTTATTTACCTACAAATTTTGACACTAAATTTCCTTTGATTTAATAACTTTTGAAAATACTTGATAATCGTTATTTTGTATTTCTATCTCACATGTCTGTATTCTGAGTTTGAACTATGCAATTTAACTTGGCAAACAAAGTTTGCAAAAATATACTGTCTGTGCTTTCTGCATGTCAGTCAGCAATGGTTTGTGTCACCAGGCCCATCATTTTGTTCTCATCATCTTTTATCTGAATTACGTTCGCATTATTAGGAAAATATGTGTACTTTGTTCTTTAAAAGACAAAAGAGATGAGACTAAAGCAGAAATTAACTTTTCTCTCTCTTTTATTGGGACATTAGCTATCTCAGTTAATTTTATAGTCATTTCAAGCTAATTCCTGATGAGAGGCCACTCAAGGGAGGGAAGATTTATTTTACCTCACTATTTAATGGCAGGAAAAACATGGTGGGTAGAACTTGCTTGTTCTTACAGTTGGTCATGACATGGCAAAAGGTGGGAAGCTGAAAGATGAAAACTGGAACTGGAAAATAGTAATACCCTGGAACCTGGCCATGGAGACACACTTCCACAGCCAAACCTCACTTCATAAAAATTCCATGACATCTGACCAGTGCTCCCAGCTGGGGGAATGATTTTAAGCACATTAACACATTCAACTACGATGCTTTGTCCTTGTCCCAACACGCATATGTCTATTATATACTGCAATAATGTGTTCAGCTCAGTTTCACACTCCTCATAATCTTATAGTTTAGAAGTCCAAAGTGTGGTAGTACTGTGTTCCCCAAAATATTGTGTGACCCTAATAAACTTATCTGGGGTCAGAGAACAGAACAGCCACTAGATACAGAAAATGGTGGCACTCACACCTGTAATCCCAGCCTTCTGGAGGCATGGATCTCTGTGAGTTCAAAGCCACACTGGAAATAGCCAGGCATGGTGACTCATGCCTTTAATCCCGGGAAGTGAGCCTTTAATCCCAGGGAGTGATTGCAGAAAGCAGAAAGATATATAAGGTGTGAAGACCAGAAACTAGAAGCATTTTGCTGGTTAAGCATTCAGGCTTTCAAGAAGCAATTCAGCTGAGATTCATTTGGATAAGGACTCAGAGGCTTCCAGTCTGAGGAAACAGGATCAGCTAAGGAATTGGCAAGGTGAGGTGGTAGTGGCTTGTTCTGCTTCTCTGATCTTCCAGCATTCACCACAATACCTGGCCTCGGGTTTGATTTTATTAATAAGTACCTTTAAGATTCCTGCTACGCCAAAGTCTCTTCTAAGACTCATGAAAATCATTTAACAGTGAACCTTGCTACATATGTATGATAGTATGCTTAGAAGAGACAATGTTATGGAATCAATAGTCCAATTCTTTTTTTTTTTTTTTTTTGGTTTTTGGTTTTTCAAGACAGGGTTTCTCTGTGTAGCTTTGTGCCTTCCCTGGAACTCTCTTTGGAGACCAGGCTGGCCTCGAACACACAGAGATCCACCTGCCTCTACTTCCAGAGTGCTGGGATTAAAGGCACGTGCCACCACCTAAAAGTAAAAATGAAACCCTAGGAAGAGTGAGCAAGGGAATCATGAAATCTTGGATCTTTAAGTCTGGAATGTGTGGTTCTTGGGCACATTGTCTGACTGCAAAATCATTTGGTTGTCCTGCCTTGAAGCTCTCCTGACTGTGGCATAAGCATCATCTCAGTTTGGCCAGGTCCACTCCTTGCAGCTTTATCCATGAATATTTCTTTATCATCATTAGTATTACACAGTTTTTTTTCATGTAATATTTGATTATATTCTTTCCAGTCTCCAAATCATGCCTGATCCTCCCATCACCATACCCAGCTAAATTCAGATTAGTTCTCTCTCTCCAAAGAAAATAAAAGTGAAAATAAAAACCCACCAAACCACAACAATAAAAACACAGAGAGAGAGACATGAAGTCTCTTTGTGTTATTCCACTATGCCCTGTGTCACTCCAATGGTATAATCTTACTTAAAGATTTCATTCATGAAGCCAGGTAGTGGTGGTGCATGCCTTTACTCCCAGCACTCTGGAGGCAGAGCCAGGCAGATCTCTGTGAGTTTGAGGGCAGCGTGGTCTACACAGTGAGATCTAGGACAGGCACCAAAACTATACAGAGAAACCCTGTCTTGAAAAAAAAAAAGATTTTATTAATGAGATAAGTATAGTTTCATTTTTAGAGGGCTCTTAATTTTACTTGAGATATAATAATTTTCATTGGTGTTCTTCAGCCAAACATGACAGGAACTCATTAAACAAATTTGGATTATTTACTAATGTAAGACAACAATCCCAAGAGTCCTAAGGTTCTTAAAATGTAGAGTGATTGTCAGAGTATGAAATTTATATATCATGAGATAAATACATAACCTATAAAATATTTAAGAGAATAGTCATGGGAAAAAGTAGAGAGTTTATCATTAAATCAACTTGAATTATTTTGAAATTATCAATTTCTTTGTTGAGTGTAAGCTAAGATACTCTTTGATAAACATTCAGATTTGGGTTGATGTAGCATATATGCAGACAAACTTGAAAAACTCCACAATGAAAGACATGTTTATTTTGAGTTATAGTTTCCTAGATGTATATGATAAATATGAATATAGCATTTGGCCTCTGTATATGGATTTTAAAGTCCGTAGGGAACATTGGCTATCCTCAGAGTATGACTTACTTTTTTCATTACTATGATAAAATGCCTGAAAAGGAAAACTTATCAAAGGAAGGGCTTACTTTTACCGAGAGTTCCATGAGCACACTCTCTGGTCCATATAGATAGAGACGGAAAGCATGGAGGCAGATGAGCACCTTGTATCTGCAGTTAGGAAACAAAAAAGATGAACACTGATGCTCAAGTCTTTTCACTTTTTATTCATTTAAAACCCTGAGCCAATGGGAAGGTGCTGCCAACATTCAAGATGAGTCTTTCTTCTTCAGTTAAGTCAATCTGGAATGTATCCACATGGACACACACAGAGACATATTTCCATTTGGCTTTGCTTCCTAGTTAAACTGATAGTGAAGATTAACTAGATCTCTCCAATTTCCTACAAAACAATATTACATAAATCCAAAATCACTGCATTAAATTGAATAATAATACTACAAAATTAAAGTGGAAATACATACTAAAACATGGTCTGTGGTATATATTTTTCTCTCATTCATATATAATTTGAAATTCTTTTCTTTTAAATGATACTATGTCACTAAAGAAAGCAAACATATGTGTTATATTCTTAATTAATATAATATATGACCATTCACATGATCAGTATTGTATGCAGTACATGTTATATCGTTGTTAGTATATGTGTGTGTATGTGTGTTTGTAAATAAAAATTCCACTAAAGCCAGTTCTAACGAAGTGAAACCTAACATAACTGAATTCATACTCAAATATAAGGAAGCTTAAGAACTGACTAAAATAAATCTAGGGTTTTGATGCAAAAAATCCACAAAAGACTTAATATTATAGTTATTTTTCTTTGTATGCCAAACCTACTTTGGATTTTTCATTACCTGTTGTCCTATTTTGTTGTTATTTTATTTTTTTTTACATTTTTATTAAGAGTTTCTATTCGTTTTATATACCAACCACAGATTCCCCTGTTCTTCCTCCTCCTGTCCCCCAGCCACCCCCCACAACCCACCCCCCATTCCCACCTCCTTCAAGGCAAGGTCTCCCATGGAAAGTCAGCAGAGCCTGGTACATTCAGTTGAGGCAGGTCCAAGCCCCTCCTCCCTGCACCAAGGCTTCAAAGTGTCTTGTCATAGGCACTAGGCTCCAAAAAGCCAGCTCATGGACTAGGGACAGGTTCTGATTCCACTGCCTGGGGGGGCCCCTAAACAGTTCAAGCTAAAAAACTGTCTCCCTTATCCAGAGGGCCTAGTCCAGTACCAAGGGGGCTCCTCAGCTATTGGTCCACAGTTCATATGTTTCCACTAGTTAAGCTAGTTGTCTCTGTATTTTTCCAGTCATGGTCTCGATATCCCTTGCTCATAGAGTCCATCCTCTCTCTCATCTATTTGACTCCTGAAGTTCTGCCTGGGACCCAGTCGTGGATCTCTGCATCTGCTTCCATCAGTTACTGGATGAGTGTCCTATGATGACAGTTAGGGTATTCAGACATCCAATCACCAGAGTAGGCCAGCTCAGGTACCCTCTCGATTATTGCCAGTAGTCTATGGTAAGTCATCCTTGTGGATTCTTGGGAACCTCCCTAGCATTCTGCTTCTAGCTATTCCCATGGTATCTTCATTTATCATGGTATCTCTTTCCTTTTTCTCCCACACTCTTCCATTCCAGCTCAAACCTCCTGCTCCCCTAAACTCTCATTTCCTGTCCCTTGCCCTCCATTATCCAACCTCACCCCCAGTTTGCTCATGCAGATCTCATCCATTTCTCCATCCCTGGGCAATCCATGCATCCTTCCTAGGGTCCTCTTTACTAGCTAGCCTCCCTGGAGCTGTGGGTTGCAGTCTGGTTATCCTTTGCTTTATGTCTAATATCTACTTACATACTTACATACTTACATACCATGTTTGTCCTGCTGAGTCTGTGTCTAGTTCCATCCATTTGCCTGCAAACCACATGATGTCATTGTTTTTCTCTGCTGAGTAGTACTTCATTGTGTATATGTACCACATATTCTTTATCCATTCTTCAGTTGAGGGGCGTATAGGTTGTTTTTAGTTTCTGGCCATTACAAATAATGCTGTTATGAATATAGTTGAGCACATGTCCTTGTGATATGACTGAGCATTCCTTGGGTATATGACCAAGACTGGTATAGCTGGGTCTTGAGGAAGATTGATTCCCAATTTTCTGAGAAACTGCCATACTGATTTCCAAAGTGGCTGTACAAGTTTGCATTCCCACCAACAGTGTAGAAATGTTCCCCTTGCTCCACATCCTCTAACGGTCTCTACAGTACATATCAGAGAGTAATAGTATCTCTTGATACTTATATCTAATTAAAGGAAAGTGCTCATTTTAAACCTTTTTTTTTTTTATCAATACAGAGTTATAGGATTATTGAACGTTTGCAAGTCTGTGTCTTGAGGAGTGTAAATTCCACATGGAGAGATACTTTGTTCTATTATAGAGACAAAAATACAACAGTCAATGAAACAAACTGGTGTAGCATATGTTACATTATTCTTATTATAATTGGCATGTCTGCATTTCTAACAACATAAGTGTTTCTCAACCTGTGGGTCATGACCTCAAAAAGATCATTGGAAAACACAGATATTATCATTACAATTCATAAGAATAATGAAATTACAATTATGAATTTTATGATTGGTGCTCACCACAGCATCAGGAAGTTGAAAACCACCGAATAAGCAAAAAAATTTCAGATGTATTTGGTAAATCCAAAGCAACATAGATCAAATAAAATGGGTGAGGAATAAATAGATTGTAGGCATCTTTTCCACACCAGAAGTTACCAAAGTCCAAAAAATCTACTTGGACAAAAAAATGTGTTAAAATACTACAGTCATTTTGGTCACTTCCTTTCAATATGTGTCTACTTGATAGATAATGCATCTAAGTAATGTGACCTAAGATTGGCCTTTTACTTTTCTAAAGAAAAAATCTTTTTTTTTCCATTTTGATTCAGAGGTCATGCTCAATATAGTTATTTAACAAGTTATGCTTCCAGTATATTTTTACAACAAGTTTCTCAATGTATGTACAAAAAAATATGTTGGAGAACAAACAGCTAAGCATCTGCATCCAAGAATGATTCATGCCAGGCATTGGTAGCACATGCCTTTAGTCCCAGCACTTGGGAGGCAAAAGCAGGTGGATTTCTGTGAATTCAAGGCCAGCCTGGTCTACAAAGCGACTTCCAGGAAAGGTGCAAAGCTACACAAAGAAACCCAGTCTTGGAAACAAAAAAAGAATGATTCATTAAAGGTTCTAGCAGGTTCATTTTCTCATCATGACAGGGTAGGGAATTATGTATTCTGTCTCCTTCAGTTGACATCTAGATATTTAAAAAATAAGGTCCAGAGAAATTAATTGTATGTTCATAACTTGTTGAGAACTTGATGTCACCAACCAGGAACAATTTCATTTGTCCTTGTTCCCAACTTAGGCTTCATGTAACTTGTATTCATGATACTTCCTAACTTTCTGTAGGTGTTGTTAAAGGATGTAACATCAGTCAGTGTTACTTTAGTGACAAGTGTTGTCTTGTGTTCCAATCACCTTTCATTTCTCATAAACCAACATTTTTGTTGTAACACAGATTTGCTAACAAAAAATTACTACTAATGGAAAGTTCACACTTTACACCAAAACACATTTAGAATAAAATGATTTAGGATATTTCCATATCTTTTCAAAACTGTGTCTACATGTCTTTACTCAGTTCTTGGAATAAAATAAAAGCTCAGTAAAAAAATATTATAGAGTATAATGGTTCAATTCAATGTCAGTTCTATATATTTTGGAATGTATGATCACACATTTTTAGCTTATTTCCGTATGGTAGTTAACTAACATTATTCTTAAAATAATTCTCATTATTCATTCCTTAAATTTATAAATGTTGCCTGAAATTTATAAAAAAAAAAAACAATTGATCATATAAATCTTATGTCTTGCAAAAACTAGCCCAAGATTAAGTAGTAAAATGAGAAGAAAATAGATATGAGCTCAGTGATTCTGTATCCTTTTCATAATAGTCAGCAAAGTTTGACAACAATTTCAAATACAGCAATCAAAATTTTCTTGATTTTTTTCAATAATTTATTACTTTACTGCTTGATGATCATTTGAAATTACACATGATAATCCTATTAAAATGATGCCTGCTGCAAATATAGACTATGTTTTAACTGCCTTTGCTATGCTATTTTGATAACATGAGGTCAAAATGAAAACTCTAAATCTTGATAAAGAAATCTTTGATATAAACCAAAATAATAGTTTGCTTAACTTAAGAGTAAACTTAACTCAATAGTAAATAGTATCTTTCCTACAGGCTCTAAACATATTTTTTAAAGAAGTTGTATAATTTTTCTTAGTGCTATTATTGCAGGTGGCAGTGTATAATTAAGGTTATTCATTTAAGTTCACAGTTCCTTGCAATAAAGAACAGTGGTACATTAAAAATCTATATATAAGTATTCCACAGTGACTATAAGCCTCATTTCTTCAGGTGATTATTATATTGTAAAATGTTCCTCCTTTAAGAACATAAATCACAGTTTGAACTACTTGGTATTGGCTTAACCTGTTTCATTACTCAATGCACTTATTTCCTAGATATATTCATATCTTGTTTTAATTTATTTTCTTAAGTTTAATTGAAAATTCTAACAGAACAATAATTATCATCAGTTGCAACTTTAATATTTTTGTGTTGAAATTCCAATGTCTAGAAGTCAAACACAAAATGACTACTGATGAATAATCTAATCCTTACAGTCAAATATATGCCATTCAAAGTCTAGGAAATTTTCAACAATTGAAAAATCATGAACTTATAGAAAACTTCACATTTAGTCCTCATTTTTAATAAGAAATAGTTTTATGCTCCTAGAGCCAATGATTATATGTAAATAATGTCAAATACAAAAGCAAGCTATATCCAAAGCAGATTACTTTAATCCAATGTTATTAGATTAGATATAATTGATTTTGCCAATATTTCACTCAAAATATATGTGCTATTAGTGCAAATGTGTATAAGAACATTATGATATTTAATATGCATAATATGTATGTATGTTGATATGTTAGTATGATGTGAACAAATTTAATGGGCACTGGGTGTCTACTGAAGTAAAGGCCATGAATAGTGCATATTAAGCTGAAGTCTCCTAAGTGTTCTTTTTCTTGCTCACACCATCAGAGTATGTTTCAAATGTGTAGTTTTAAAATATCATGTTCCTGATCCAGTCAGAGCTGATAGACTCTATGTCTCAGGAAGCCTCTCTTGGTCCAATGAGAGGTAGCAAATTCTATGTCTCAGAAAGCCACTCTTAGTCTAATGAGGGCTGGCAGATTCCCTGTCTCAGGAGGTTACTCTTGGTCCAATGCCCAATACTCTTGGGCAGTTTGCTTTCCTTGACTCAGAAAGTTGCTGAGGTCTCAGGTGGATGGGTATTGGGGAAAAGTATATAGATTGCAGAGTCCGGTGGGGAGTCTTAGTGAGGGGCCTTCGCGCAGGAATTTTGCCTGCTGGTCGGCAACTGGGACAAAGTTGGAGTCCAATCGACAGGAGTCCAATGCAAGAGAGAGAGGAGCGATTATATGAGCAAGAGATATTGAGACCATGATTGGAAAAAGTACAGAGACAATTAGCCAAACTAGTGGAAACACATGAACTGTGAACCAATAGCTGAGGAGCCCCCCTGAATAAGTGAGACTGTTGTTTAGCTTGAACTGTTTAGGTGGCCCCCAGGCAGTGAGACCAGGACCTGTCCTTAGTGCATGAGCTGGCTTTGAGGAACCTAGTGCCTATGGTTAGACAATTTGCTCAGCCTTGGTACAGGGTGGAGGGGCTTGGACCTGCCTCAACTGAATTTTATCAGGCTCTGCTGACTCCCCAGGGGAGACCTTGCCTTGAAGGAGGTGGGAATGGCGGGTGAGTTTGCGGGGAATGCTGGGGAGTGGAAGGAGGGAAGACAGGGGAATCCGTGGTTGATATGTAAAAGGAATAGAAAAATCTCTTTTTTTTTTTTTTAACATTTTGGTTTAATAACCTCCATTTTTAAATGCAAATTTTGGTCTGTTTTAACATAAGGTACCAAAAACTTCTCAGTAGGCTAATCATCTAGAGACAGCTACATATTTGAGAGTACTGCCTAATAGTAATGAAAGCTGAAAGAATATATTATAGATGTATAATACAGAATCAGTATATAAGCTTATAAAAAATACATAGATATTATGTACGTTTTAAAATCTATTTGAATATATTGTATGTAACATTAAAATAGTTTAAAAATGGAAACTTCCCCCCCCCCGAAAGAATCCCAGTTAATAATCTAAAACACAAAACAACAAGCCCCAAAGAAGTCATTGGTGAAGGCTAGCACACATCTAAGGAACAATTTATATCAACTTCACATAATCTCAAAGGATGAGGAAACACTTTAGATCTCATTCTATCTTAACTGGGTTATTCTAACAGCAAGCCTAAAGACACTAGAGGCAAAGAAATTCACAGGCCAGTATCTCTTATAAACACAGATACAAAAGTTCCTAGCAGTGTGTTAGAAGTTGAATCCAATAGCAATAAAAATAATTATGCAACATGAACAAGTAGGATTTTTTTGCAAGGATACAGAATCAGTCTAATTCCCAAGAAAATCAATTTGTATAATCCACCTCATCAACAAGCTAAAAAGAAAACCACATGATTGTATCAGTAGATGTGGTAAAGACATCAGTTGAAATCGAATGCTCAATCACGATGAAGTAAAACATTCAGTAAAACTAGGACTTGAGGGAAACTTCCTCAACTAGATAAAGAGTGTCTACAAAATACCTACAACCAACATCCTGCTCAATGACAGAGAGCTCAGAGCTTAAGGAAGATCATGAAGAAGGCAAAGGCAGCTTTCCTCTTGACCCTTCCTTCAAGAAGTTACTGGAAATAACAACTGCAATAGAACAAGGAACAGAAATAAAAGGTATAAGGAAGGAAGGAAAGAAAGCTATCTTTGTTAAGAGGTGACACATTATTTATGCAAGAAATGGAAAGGAATTGACCGATCATCTCTGGCACCAGAGTGAGTGATAATCCCAAGACTGAAAAACACAAGGATTATCTGTAAAAGTCAACTGATTTCCTAAATATCAGTGATGAATGGGTGGAAATTGAAATGTAAACTACACAATATCAACTATTAAAGAACCCTCAATAAAATTTATGCATAATTATAAGAAAATAGAAACAGCATATAGACTAGAAAAATCACAAAACTCATTAAGTAATAAATAAATGAAGAGACCTTCTATATTCACAGATAGGAAGACAGTGTCATCAGTATGTCAGTTCCTTCTAGAGTAATGTCATCTCAGTCACCATCTTAACAAATTCGCTTGTGAATATTGACAAAATGATTGTAAAATGGAGAAGTTTCATGTTAGTCATTACAGCATTGATGGAGGACAATGTTAGAGGATTTATACTACCCAAGTTCAAGACCAAGGGATATAGTAGCTAAATTCCTCACGGTCTGTGTGCCAAATGATCTTTCACAACCGAACACAGACAGAGTACTTGAGCAAGGGTGTCTGATCACAAAGGAGAGACAAACTGACAGGCCCACTGCACATAGCAAACAATGTTGGTAACGGGAGGGTTGTGCAGGGATAACAGGGCTTCTCTGTACCATCCCCTTCATTTTCCAAGGAACCTGAAGGTACTCTAAAAATTGTTCAGAGAGGAAAAGGATGAGGCAGAGGACAGGGACAGGAAAATCCAGAAGAGGGGGAGGACAGGGGAATCCGTGGTTGATAGGTAAAATGAATAGAAAATCTCTTAATTAAAAAAAATCATGTTCCACCAATTTGCCACATAATGTGTCTCTGTTCCTACAAACTGACTTCGCAATTCAACATACTCCATTTATCATTTATCGTTGATCTGTACTTACAAATGTAGTTCAGTTTCTCACAGATTCATGGCTGCACAGATCCTTTGCAGGTATGCAGATATTTATTCATTCTCTATTGCTTTATTGGCTGATTTATCTTTTGTAACTGTACTAGAAGCTAGTTTATAAAGTTCTATGCATACCTTTGTGTACATCAGTAAACAGTTTTAGAAAGTAAAACATAAAATAGAATTTTGTGTGTAGCCTCTGACCATGGTTAAATGAATACACTTTACAATCATTCTTATACTTGATCAGACAAATTGTCCTTTCTTCATTTGCTACATTCTCACAAACTTGGAAACTACATTCTTTATCAGTATGAAAGGTGTTGTAATATACCCTGCTATTGTTTTCTCTTTAAAGTCTTCCATTTGTAGTAAAATTTACATGTCTTTCAGAAATTTATTGATCATTCTATTTTAATAACTTCCTTCTGTTGCTATGATGAAACACTAAGACCAAAAGTAACTTGGGGGAAAAAAGGATTTATTTCAGCTCACAAGTTTTAGTTTGCCAGTGAGGTAAGTTAGGGAAAGAGTTAACGCTGGGACTTGAAGGAAAAAAAAAAAAGAAAAGAAAGGAAAAGAAACCAAGAAGACAGCTGCTTGCTGGCTGTTTCGGCTCATTCCTCTCTTATTTTCAAATATAGTCCATGACCACCTGCTCAAGAAATAGTGCCACTCACCATGAGCTGAGCACTCACTCCTCCATCAGTTAATACATAAACAAATCTCCCATAGACATATACAAAGCCAATTGTTTCTAGGAAATCCCACAATGGAACTGGGTTCTCATAACTGTAGCCTCTATCACGTTAGCAAATAAAGCTAAGCAGGGTATAGTTTGTAAAAGATCATCTCATACTTTTAGCCATTTCAAATACTTTCAACATTTAATTTTTACATTTGCAAAATACTCTAAGCATTTTGTTACATAATCTCTTATACAAATGTTTTATATTCAAGGTAGTTGACTTTTTGAGGGAATTTTTTCTGACCTATATATCACATTTAAAGAATTATGCAAATTTTAAGTGCATGAACTTTATTATTTTTCTGTTTTATAATTTTTAAAGGTGACTTTTATCCACGTCTGCATTATATACAGAACTTTCTGGAACATGTGATTGTAAAAATAGATTAAACTTGTTCTAACTTGTCTTAGATTTTTAAATTTAAATCATTGGTGTGTTAGGTGCCTACCATTCTCTGACGTTTGAATGATGAAAAAAGTAAGACATTTAATTATTTTACTCTGTATTAATTATAAATTAGAATTATATCTAGCATGTTCTGACAAGAATATGTCATTTGAATACATTATTGCAACATTTCTAAAGTTTATGTATTTTATAGGCCCACATTTAACACCAGTATTTTCTATACCCATCAATTTTACCTGTTCTATGTATGAATATATATATATATATATATGAACACACAATACAATATAAACTCAAATATTTTATAAAAAGTTCACATATAATAGTCAATCTTACAAGCATCCTGTTTTTTTATTCATTCATAAATAATTTGCAGAGTAAGAGCCTGATAAAGAATCCTAACTCATACCCTCTGGGAAAAATGAATTTCTGTAACATTTGATAAGAATATTGGCAAGGAGAGATACAATCAAGAGCTTCTACATCTCACCAAACCAACTTAACTTTCCAAATATAATGTTCTTATATTACATTATAAAAGTAAATTATTCTTATGCCTCCTTTGGTGTAAAAGCCCGTGGACCTCTCTTTTAAGCATCTTCTTTTTAGAGTATGAATCTGGAAAAAGGTTAAATGGGTTACTACATAAAATTAGGGAATAATCCAACTAAAGCAAATTTGATGAATTCTAATAGAATAAGTTCAAAACCTGTGTGGAAAGTTGATTGGTACATTTTTGTGCTTTCAGGATTTCACCTTAGACAGTGTTGCAGATTTTGACATTGTTTAACTAATTAGATAAACAGAATCACGCTTATGGTAAAGTATGACTTTGCAACAAACCATTTTAATGTTATTTTTCATATGAATATTTCAGTATAAATTACCACAATAACTTGGGCTAATATATGTGGATAGTGAATGCTTCTGAGTTATTTCAAGCAAAGAAAAGTATGTTATATTATTATATTCTGTCCTATACTGTTACTTAAATGAAATGCAAGATATCATAACTGTATATATTAACAAATTGAGAAATCTACAAACATGATTTTTAGCTTTTAAATTTTTTCTTTGAGTCATGCAAAGTTATTTTTACATGTTGAAATTTTTGAGATAGAATCTCATTGTGTATCTATGGCTGGCCTAGAAGTCATTCCATAGACCAAGTTGGTCACAAACAAGAGGTCTGTCTGCCTCTACTTCCTGAGTGCTGGGATTAAAAGTAAGGACTCCATGCTTGATACTTTTGAATATTATCTTATTTTATAGATTCTTAGATTATTAGAATTTTCACAGTTTCACACATGAAAAACTTAAATAGGAAAACAACTCTCAATGACATAAATATGGTAAGCTAAGTTTATCAGACATCTACCGGTAAGATAGAATATCAATATGAAGTATTTTCATTAAAACATAAATACAAGTATGGATTCATTTAGTGTTTAGTGCTTTTATTTTTCATGAACCTAGACTAAACTATTTTAAAGACATTCATATGCTGGAAAATCTTTGGATCTGAGATAAACCCATAACCTAATAGTTTAGGTTTATGTGGAGAAAAGTACAAATTGGGAAGGTGCTAAAGGAGGTCACAAGAGTTCAGCTGTGATCTTGAAAGCAAATTGCTTGCAAAAATAACTGTAGACTTAAACAAAAAGATTGTTTGCTCTTATGAATGAACATTTTATCAAGATTTATTTATTTACAGAGATTTCCTGAAGCAAACAATAAATGATTAGTTGGCTTTCTTATCTTCTTGGAAGGAAATCTCTAGAGAAAATGCCTGAATCAATTTGATTAATGTGATCTTAGTACTCAGTCCTGATCATGGAGCTTTGTGGATTAAAATAAGGTGGCCTCTTCTGTAAACGTAATGACATAACTTAGCTGCACTGACATGTTGAAGTATAAACAATTATCAGAAAATGAATTGCCCATCTGCATTATTATTAATTACAAAATGCATTGTACCAAATTAATTAAATAAATATTATCGCCTAAAAGAACAATGTTAGGTGGAATCACACAAGTGCGTACATGCACATATGCAAACACACATAGTAAGTTATTCTACAGCATGTAAGCTAATATGGAGAAAACTTGATTTACATTGATTAGCTGTTACAAGTAGAGCACTGTGATTCTTGGGGTGTACCAATTTACCTCTGTATATTAGAATATTAGAGTCCATATACTTTAAGAGCTTATTTTTATAGAAATTCACATATTTTCTTAAGCAAATAATTGTATTGATCATTTACCAAACAAAATGGGCTTAAACTTTATCCATTTAAAATTGTAGGCTCACACTATAACAAATCTATTAAAAAATATGTCATAATATGCATTTGTGTATTCAAAATACCTTGAAATTCTATATAGTTATTATTTACAGAAATGTATATTGTGATGGACACATGTGTCTGCATTTTAACAATTTTATGAATAACTTCTCTTTATTTTCATTAATTTTTAGGCCTTGTAGTTGTGATTAACTATAAGTTCAACTAAAGAAATAGCTTTGAGGCATTTGAGTCACTTTTTTTGGTTTGTTTTTGTTTTTTGAGACAGGGTTTCTCTGTGTAGCTTTGTGCCTTTCCTGGAACTCACTTGGTAATCCAGGCTGGCCTCGAACTCAAAGAGATCTGCCTGCCTCTGCCTCCCGATTGCTAGGATTAAAGGCATGCACCACCACCGCCTGGCTTTGAGTCACTTTTTTAAGGTATCAATAGACCTGATAGAAATGTTGCTTTCTAAGAGCAATTATTGTTGTGATTGACAAATTCCTTGTCAAAAATTGAAGCAGACAGTTAAATATTTATCAGCGTACATCTCTAGTGTCAGGTATAAGTAATAAAGTCTCTTTTGAGTGGTAACTTTATAGCAGATTTAGCATCAGAGTTTCAGGGTGGGTATGGTTCATTTACATCATATATGTCTAGGTAAGTTGTGCTTAGAGAAGAATAGAAATACTTCTAGAAAATAAAAAGATACACCAGTGAAATATTGAAAATATTCTGGAAAAACTTTTAATTCAACTTGACAGAAATTCACATAGCAATTAATATTGCAGATAATTAACATATATAATTACTACACATTAAGCACAGGCATGCTTTGAAAAACTTGTTCTTCAATATCTTTGAAAAACCATTATTTCAATGGGAACGTCTGCTTCTTTTCTAAAATAAGAAAAATGAATTGCTTTCAACAGCTTTTATGAAGATTTAGAAGAGGTGAAACATGTGAAAAATCTTATAAATATGAAATAATATGAATGGAAAGCCCAGCTCATAAATCAGGGAGCAGGAGACTTCTTCTTCAGTCTTCATGCACAGCAGAGTGTCAATTGAGTTCTCAGGACTGTGTCACCTGGAGTCATTCGAGATGGAGATGTGTGTGAAAACAAATTACAGATCAGGTATTGTGGAGTATCACTCATTGGGAAGTGAAAATAAATATCAATAAATATAATAAGCACAATTATTTCCAAGAAATGACTAAATGTAATGAGTTCTACTTGTGAAAATATATTAAAATATACAGCATGCTATCAAAACTACTGATATTTACATGAATAACAGGGTTTTAATTTTAATTTTGTACATGAGACAAAAATCATCATCCATTAAAATACAACAATTTTTTATTGTTTCTGTATGTTGAGTGCATATAAATATTTCTTGCAAACACATATTATTATAACTCAGTTTTAGGTTGTGTAAATACCCTCTGTCAGTTACTAAAATGCAAGCATTGGCAAAGTTCATGTGCTTAGATAGTGAGGTAGTTCTCTTCTGACAATTATGTACCACAATATCGGAATTGTTAACTTTTCATTCATTCAGTTTTCAAATACTCACTGAGCACCTGCTTTTGTTAGACATTTCCTAGCACTGAGAATGTTGTAATTAACACACAAGAATTTCTTTGAATCATGACCCTTATCTATGTAGAGTCTATCATTAATTAAAACTGAGTTGTGTTGGCAATTCTAATTATGGTTGATGTTTGAAAACTGTTGCTCCAGCTGTCTGATTTTCAGAATGCTACCAGAATATAAACGCTACAAACCGATTTTTATTTACTGACACAAGGGCTGGGTCAATTTGTTTTGGTTATAGTAGCCAGATATTTAAAAAAAAAAAAAAAAAAAAAAAAAAAAAAAAAAAAAAAAAACTCTCTGGATCTTGCTTTAAAAGTACATTGTAGGCAAACCTTTACAACAGTTCTCTGAGTACAGAATGCTCATCTAATCTGTTGAATGCCTGAGAATGGAGTCTGGCTTCCTTCTGTGGGATCAGACAACCATTTGATTTGAACTGTAACATCAACATTTCTGTGAATTTCCAGTTTTACAGCTCACTGTCCAGAGCTTGAGTTCACTAGCCCACAAAATTGAGTCAATTAATTCCCCGACATAACTTTCAGAGCACAGAATGACATGGCCGGATCCAAGTGATTGTTTCTCAGAAAAGCCTGACTAAAACAACGGAAAATGCTAATTCAAGAGGCTTAAACATAGTATAGAAAGGTTAAAGCATACATGGAAATTTAGAAATGAATTTAGGCAATTCAGCTGTGAATTATATAGAATCAATGGTATGCATGCTGGTTTTAGATTGACGGTGAAAGGAAAGACTACTTAGGCAAATGCTAATAAATAACCACTTGGTCATGACTAATAAGCTGCCTTGTTGGTTCCATACCTTCAAGAAGTTTCCCCTATATTTTAAAAAAAATAGGTATTTAAAAAGTAAGTTTTGTTTTTTCCTAATCCTAGTGCTTCTAGACCCTAAAATTGTAAAATGATAAACATTTTCCTACAAACATTTAGAGTACAATCAAGGAAATTTGTCTTTAAAAGGAAATTGTATATGCCTATAGACAAGATTGAAGAAAAGTTATAGGAGAGGTAAAATAAGCCTTAGTAAAATTTTTCTTTCTTTCTTTCTTTCTTTCTTTCTTTCTTTCTTTCTTTCTTTCTTTCTTTCTTTCTTTCTTCTTTCTTTCTTTCTTTATTACTCTCTCTTTTCTTTTCTTTTTTTGTTGTTGTTGTATAAGCTTTGTAATGAATGTAAGATTATTTTTGTTTTGTTTTGTTTTTCAAACACCACAAACTCTTTCCCAGTTTTGATTGCAGCACATTTGAATGTACAATTTGTTTGTATTCTTTGACTCTGAGTTATCTTGTCTTTCACGTGGCATCCTGCTCAGGTGTGACTTCAATAATTTCTTATGTGAGTTCCTTAAAGAGTTACAAAAATAATATGTACACCTATTCTGCAGACAGGTGCTGTAGAACTATGCCCTTAGACATAAATATTCATTTATATCTTTATAACTATACAAATATATATATGCATATGAGACCCTCACAAGATTGTATCTTCTGTATTTCTCTCCCCCATTGAACTCTGAAATGCTTTAACTGGACTATAAGGGCCTATCTTCCTGAGGATATACAAGCAGTAAGCAGTTTTGTGGAGAGGTGTACTTTTCTTTCATAGTATAGCTATTTATGACTTGTCCATACTCTAGCAAATAACCCCTCACAATGTGATGTTAGTAATCCTAGTTAAACTAATAAAGTCACCCAAGCTGATTTGCTTGAAATCCTTTATTTGGTCTGCTGTCATCCTATTCCCCAGAAATAATTAGAGACAGACTGTAGATGAGTTTTAAATGATCTTATTAAACACACACACACACACACACACACACACACACACACACACACACATACACACAGCCAAATATAGGGGTGAAAGCTTTAGCGAGATCAGGGAAATAGGGAAAGACACAGCTAACCTTACCTCACCAACTCTGTAGCTTCTAAATGCAAATTACTTCCTGTCTACCCATGCACATATGCCTTGCTGTTCTGCTATCTGATTTGGTCTCTCTGTTCAGTTACATCACTTCCTCTTCCTACACAACTCTGTCACTTCCTGTCTGTCTGGACAGACCTCCAGACCTCCATGGTTAACTAGTTTTGAAATTTAAGGTGTGTGTCACCACACCCGGCTCGGCTCTGTTTCCACTGTGGCTTTGAACACACAGAGATGCTGCCTGCCAAGTGATAGGATAAAAGGTGTGTGCTAATATTGCATGACTTCTGTGTTGTGACTGGCTTTTTCCTCTGATCTCCAGGCAAGCTTTATTTATTAAAGTACAAATAAAATGTCACCGCATTTCAGCACAAATAAAATATCACCACAACAGACTCCTACAGAAAACTCATGCAACACAGAAGCACATGAAGATGGAGAAATGTTGACAATATAGTCCAAAGCAGTTGCCAAACAATACATCATCAGTCAAGTTCCAAGCCAACCGGAAATGAGAAGAGAGTACCAGGCTAGTCAGAGCTACATGGTTTATCAACAATCCACTTTATTTTGTAAACTGTTCCTGTCATATTGATAACAAAGGTTGAGATTCCCAATGACTTTGTTTAATCAGCTACACAGAGCACAGGAGTAAATATATGTAAGCAAGAGTAAATATATTATAGAGAACTATGAGTACCATCATAAGGGCAAATCAAAATACACTCTATACATGTTTAAATTCTTAAAGAGTAAATAAAAATATTATAAACAAAAGGGAAAGGGAAAGAGTTCATCATAGACCAAGGGGAAATTTCAAGGGCTTCTTATAGGAATCTAATGTCAACTCATTAGTAGAGACTGTACCTGGGAAGTCTAGTTTATTTTACTGGATGGTTTTTTAACTACCATTACATGCACCGGTGTATAAAGTCCTGGGCAAAAGCTTTAGTTCAACCTCATGTGTGAAGGACCCTTTTTATTTAATTAAATTTCTTTCCTTTTACATACCATTTCCAGTTCTCCTTCTCTCCCTTTCTCCTACCACCCACCTCCTCTCCATCCCACTAACAATCTATTCCTCAGAGGGGGTAAGGCCTCCCTAGGTAGTAAACAAAGTCTGGCATATCAAGTTGAGGTAGAATCTATCCCTTCCCACTGCATCAAGGCTGAGCAAGGTCTCCTACCATAAGGACCGGGCTCCAAAAAGCCAGCTCATGCACCTGGTATAAGTCCTGGTTCCACAGCCAGGGTCCCCACAAACAAATCAAGCCCTTTTGAGCATCCGTAATAATCCTTACGAAGGTGCAGAAATGTGGAGACTCTTCTATTCTTAAGCTCCCGACTTAACTAAGGCTTATTGTCTCACATTGGCTCCACTTTGAAATAGACAGCTTTCTTGCCATTGACAAAGAAATGAAACTTTGATGTGTGTGCATAAAAGAAGCATTGATTTAATACAATTAATGTTTCAGTGTTCTGCATTCTCAAAATTGTAGCAGACTTGCATGACTGGGAGCTACTGCCCTAGGTATCAGCTGCCTCTGCTATCAGTCTCCAGCACTGGTTCTGTTCATCATCTTGCTATAATGTCAGGGGCAGATAACAATCTTTCCTAAACAGCAGACAGACTTATAGTGGCAGAATTAATTAAAATTGATTCACACATTGTGTCATGTAAAGGTCTTCAGGGAGCTTTCTTTTCTGCATCCCTCTCCACTTCATGCTGTTGTACTACAAGGCACAGGTGGGAACCACTGCCTTGGAATACTAATAATGAACTTGAATGGGACTGTGCACAGTGATTGACAGTGTAATGCATGAAAGGATTTTAGAACTTACTTCATTTATGGATTTCATAAGGGACCAATTCTTTATTTCAACTTCATATGTTTTTATTCAGAGAAAGACAAAGCTATTGAATCAAGGTTACCAAGGATTATCAGAAAACTTGTAAATGAATTACATATTTTAATAGTTAATTGTTCAATATCATAAGATTTTAAAAGTATATGAGAATTAGCAATAAAGGTAACAGAATGATATAATTTTGCTTTTAATGAAGAATTTGAATAATAATATTGAATAATAGTGTGTGTCTAATGATAACAAATAGCTGAAAATTGATAATTTTATACTTTTTATTCTCCATATAGTTATCCATTAAGAAATTCTATCAAAAAGTAAAATTCTATTATGTTTAAATCTTATTTATTTGTTTTGTTAATCAGTTGATGGAACCATGAATCTTGTGCTTGCTAGGCAAATATTATACAAGCACACAATTAGTGCTATTAACTTTAGTGAACACAATAAGCATCTGGACATTGTTATGCTTTTTTTCATGAAGGAAAGTTATTATCTACAGTTCCATTGAATGTATGGTAACAAGGAACCACACACATTTGAATGAGGCAAATATTCTATTTCACAGACACAATCCAAACACTTAAACATTCACGCATCACAAATATTAAATTGATAAAATGTAAAAGCACTTTTCAGAGCTACTCAAGTTTTGTGCTATTTTCTTCTGTAATCAACTTTTACTTGCAGCTTCAGGGAGAATCAAAGTAACAAGTGTGAAAAGTCAACCTCAAGGAATGAAGAACCCATGGTTCCTGATATTGCAGAAGACTAAAATCACAAAATCACTTTATGTCATGTTTCCTGCTTTAGTACAGGGCTACTATCCATCAGTTCCTTACATAGACAGAGCAGGTGATAAAAACTCACAGAGTTGTGAACTCCAATGAGGCTTAAAAAAAAAGGACAGTTCAAATCTGCAGTTGGAAGTTTTCCTATATCATGGCCAGCTGGCGGTTGGGAAAAATCTCTCCCACTCACACCCCCCAGGTAGACACACAGAAGCCTATATTAATTATAGCTGCTCTGCCATTAGCTCAGGCTTATTACTGACTAGCTCTTACACTTAAAATAACCCATAATTCTTATCTACGTTCAGCCATCTGGCTTGGAATCTTTTCTCAGTTCTGCTTTGTCATCTTGCTTCCTCTGTGTCTGGCTAGCAACTCCTGCCTCAGCCTTCCTGTTCCCAGAATTCTTCTTGTTTGCTTATCCTGCCTATACTTCCTGTCTGGCAACTGGCCAACCAGCATTTTATTTATCAACCAATGAGAGCAACACACATTCACAGCATATAGAACAACATTCCACAGCACAAATCACTACTTTGAAAGATTTAATAATCAAGATTATTTTATAGTTCTCATGATGTAACATTTTTCATAGTTAATACTCAGTTTAGTAGCTAGAAATTTAATTGTAGGTGAAACTCCCTTTTTTAATTTGTGTGTATGAGTGTTTTGCCTTCATGTATATATGTACTACAATGTACCTGGTACTTGCAGAGGACAGAAGAGGGTATTGCAATCCCAGGAACTAGAGTTAAGGATGCTTGTGATATTTCATGATTACTGAAGAATGAACTCTGCAAAAATAGCAAGTACTCTTGACCCCTGAACCATCTCTCTAGCTCCTCCTATTTTTATACATTTAATATGGATTGAAAAAATGTTTTATATTCCTATACATACCACAAATCAATTATGACTAGTTTAGTAACCATTGTAATTATTTCCTTAATGTTATTTAAGTAAAATAGCCCAAAACATATTATTCTGGGTAAGTAAATGAAGACTTCTAAAGAAAATGTAGGATTTCTTGCAGTAAACACTTATGTGTTCCTCTCATGTGATTTTGTTTTATCCAAATTTGCTAATTTAATGTGTTTATTTCCATAACATTGTGAACCCCTTGATATATGTTATCATACCATTTTGAACTTTGAGTGAAACATCTCATAATAACCTGGCATTTCATCATATATGCAGTTCTTTATATAAACACCTGTTCATTGAAAATACTTGAAATATCTCTCATTTATAAATAAGGAAGTTTTCAGAAGTGTAGAACATCAATACTTTTAAGGAAGTTTTAGTAGAATTGTGCTGGGTAAAATAAATAATAAAAGGCTGAGGAAAATTCCTTATGTGATGCAATTATTCTTTTCCTCTACTTTGAATTATTATTCAGGTATCGGCACTAATTTAAAACAAATTATAGTATTTGCAAGATGGAAAGGGGAAATGAAGTGAATGTAATATATATGAATATATATTATAATTTCAAATATATTATTTATATAATTTCATATATATGAAATTAAAGAATAATTTGTAAGTGAAAACAAAATAATTAATTAATTGTGGATTATATAAAAATAAAAGTAAGCTAAAATATTTTACATTATACTTTTAAAGTATACTGGTATATTGTAAAAATATAGTTTTAAAAGATGTACTACACACATATTTTGATGATCAAAACTTATCATGGAAGAAAAATGACAAGAATTTCCAAAAATAAATTCAGTGTTCCACTTCCTTCAGTGGTGTTGCCGCTGATGAGTTTTTCTTGCTTCAATAAATAACAGCCTAAAAAGGCTCAAGCAAGAGACTCTGCATTCATCCGGTCACATGCAAATAACAGGGAATTAACACAAGAGCATGAAGAAGGCTGGGAAGAAGGCTTCCAGCAGAAGAGGGCAGGAAATGCAAATTAATAAAAACTATAAGTCATTATTTAAATACATTAAACTGTCAAAGATTTTAAAAATTCAGTTTCTAACAAAAGTAATTTTTTTTTGTTTGGTTTTTCAAGACAGGGTTTCTCTGTGTAGCTTTGGTTCCTGTCCTTGATCTCGCTCTGTAGACCAAGCTGGCCTCGAACTCACAGAGATCCACCTGGCTCTGCCCCCCAAAGTGCTAGGACTAAAGGCCTGTGCCACTGCCAACAGGCAAAAACAAAAGTAAATTTACACCTTGAAGTGGTGTATACAGTTTTCATTTCTTGTTCATGCATTGCTCTCCCTTAAGAATTTTTTTTAACCTAAACCCACATTCTGCTATTTAAAGGGTTAAAAGGTTGGAAAACATTGTCCTGTTATAAAATTTAACTAGAACATGAATCAGCTTGAGAAGTAAGTCTTTAAGCATCATCATCATAAAGTTTATTAGTTTCCAGCTGACCAATTCTTTCTGATTTGTCACTTAGAATCACTATAAAAATGTAAAAGCCCTGAATGCAATTTAATAAACGTGATTGTGTAATTAAATTAGAAAGTATGGCAGTGGGGTAAATATCTATAATGAATGTGGCTAAATGATTAAGGGTTAGAGACTAAAAGAGATATTTATATACACTTCAGACATATGTCCCCTGGGTTCAGTTCACTCTCCATGTAATAGCTGATTTTTAAGAAGGCAATGAAATTAAACATGAATATAAGTGTATAACTTAATTACTGCAAACTCTTCACCCATTTATTTGATTTCAGACTTATCCCTTCAGACCATTATTTAGCCTGTCAGCAGAATTACCTTGTATTCTCATAGAAAGCCTAAATGGGAGGTTCTAGAATCTTATTATTGATAACAAATGGATTTATGACCAGGATGTTGATGTGTGTGTGTGTGTGTGTGTGTGTGTGTGTGTGTGTGTGTGTGTGTGTGTGTCCCTTCCAGATCACTGGGTCTACTCACAATTCTTCTAATCCTCTGACTCTAACATTAGGTTTGGTAACTCTTGCTTTTATGTATGCTTTCATTTTCTATAACTATCTTTGTCTCCTCTTTTCCTTGATAACTTTATTTGTCATGTGGACATTTCTGTTTTCCAAATAATATTCTCTGGATACTTTATCCTATTCTGTAATACCACCCTGGTCTCTCTCTGTCCATGCCCTTGTTTGGTTTCCCTCAAGCCTTCAATAGCTATCAAATGAAGCACTGTTGATAGCCTTTACTTCTATTTTCAGAATGGACTGAAATAAATATTCTTTTGTCAAACATGGTTGTACCCTTTTCTGTGAGCTGGTACACAATGTAATGACTTTATTGGTCCAATTTTCTAAAACATCCAAATTGTTTGCTGGTATATTTTTACTGAGTTAATTGCATTTATAATTTGGTCTTCATTTCTTTGGTTTGATGATAGATAATTGACAGCTTATTTTGGTCATAGAGATGACTAAGTTGATTGCAATGATTTTTGACTTCAAATAGTCAATCTGGGTGATTTAATATAAGCAGTATGAACGTAAGAGCTATGCAATAATAGATTTCAAGTTTATAAAAAAAACATAGAAGATGGTGAGCAGCTGTTTCCCTTTTCAATAAAAGAGAAAAATGAAGTGATAAGCATAATAATTTCAATACAAGAGATTCAAGTGGGTTAATAGGAAATTTGAACTCCTCAGTCTTTTGTTAACAATGGAAGTTGTTGTGGAAGACCCATAACTAAGTATAAGTTTCTCTCAATATACAAATGTAGAGGATTAAAAGAGAATTAATATACCCAATTAAGCTTCTTAACAAAAATATAAAAAATACTTATTTTTAAAACAAACGTGATGAGATCCTTTTAGAAACTATTCCAAAGCCTGTATTTTGTATGTAGAATGAAACTCGGATTTTTGTCCAAGGTCTTCAAGGATCTATGATAGGCCTGTTTTTGTGCTTTTAGGCTCTCTGTAAATAATTCTACCCTTTTATGACTTGAGTTTGTCAAGCTTGTTATACATTGTGATGTTTTTATTTGTCCTTATTGTGGCTGAAGTGGCTCCTAGCTGAAAGTATATCTGCCTTCTCCTTTCCTTTTATCTTGCCATCTGAACTTAGGCAAATTTTTCGCCACTCACAGAGTGAAAGGCTACAAAGGTTGTCTCTTTCTACCCTGATGTTTTTCTGTCAGCTTTGTGGTTGTCCATGAATCTACTGATATTTTAATTATCATTTTAGGGTCTCATGCACACAGTCATCTCCCCATCAGCCACATATGCTGTGGCCTGGTTTGGTTTCTAGTCCTAGTCCCCACAGAGCAATATGTAGGTTTAAATTAAGTCCTTATCATTCTATTTATCAATAAGATCCAGAAGTCAAAGGCTGGTTGAAAACCTGCTAGCTCACAGATGTTGAGTAGCAACTAGCTGACTTTGCTTTTTGGACAGAGACACTTGAAGAGTGTCTCTTCTCTTATCCCATAACCAAAAGGAGGCTCAAACTCCAGTCCCCACCCTTTCCTCCTGTGCATCTTCTCTTTCCAAAATGCTAGCTTCTCTGTGGCTAATTCTGGTCAGCCAGTTGCTGGCTCCACCCCCTTGATTCTAGGTAATTTTTATTGACAGTGTGGAGTGTCACAGTGTGATCAAAATATCCCACAGCATACTCTCCTGTCCTCTCTCTGGCAATATAGAAACCACATTCACTCATTCATTCTGCTTATTGTTCTCCTTACCTCTCTTCTACAAAAGTTTGTGAGCTTCAAGCCACAACACCTCTTATCTACTTTCCTCATCACTGCATTAACAGAACCTAAAGCAATGGCACAGGAAGTCTGATAAACAGGTATAAATGTCAGTCTCATAGAGAGTACTAGCAGTTTCAAGAAATAAAGGCAGAAGGAATTGGCCCCATAATTCATGAAAGTCACTGTTGACATAGCTTTCAGACTTTCTGGTTTCTTTGGACATTTAATTATTGGAGTCATTCTACTTTTAATTAATAGAGCACATGGTACATTAAGACTATTCTTTTTCTCGTAATGTCCTATATTGAATAATATTAAAAGAAACTATGTGTTTGAGTGCAAACATTCTCTCTAATGGGACTACCCATGGAGAAAATTTTATAAATCTATGCTTGCAACAATATTGATTGTACCTGCTGTGAAGCAAAAATAAAATAAATAGCAGCTATTATAGTAATATAATACATTTAATTTTTAATATCTGATACACAATCAGTAACCTTTTGCAGAAAATCTCTATGCTGCAATATAGTAATTAACTTAAATTATCCACTGTGAGATCCATTTGTTTTTCCTCATAATTTGTTACGACTCTAAACCAATTTAATGAAATATGGCATCTAATTGTCAACTCTTAAAAAATATGATATATATATATATATATATATATATAAACTTATACCTTATTGACCCACAAATAATATTCATATGTAGTAGAATCTCATTATTACTCTTCAGAATAAAATATGATAAAATGCTATTGCAAAATAACATGAACATATTTAATGAGATTTGCTAACCGGCAATATGCTCAAATTACCTCAGACATGTGAGTAAATAAAAGACACTGGTTTAAAAGCAGATGTATTTGAATAGTTACAAACAACTCTCTACATCTTCAAATATATACAGAAAACAATGTTCAATATAATAGTGATTGTCCACTTTGAGATTAATGATATGAAATCAAGGCTAAAAACTACATCTACATTATCACTCAAATTTCCACATAATTGCTAGAGAACTAATGTAAATTAACTTTATTTGTAAAACATAATTGCATGTATAAAGTACTCTTAGCAATGTGTTGTAATGACCGATATAACATATTTTAACTGAGAATTTAATTAAAAGAAGACAAGCCACCAACTTTGAGGGATTGCATCTTAGTCATCATGTTAGTTTGTTACTTGGGTAACCACTGGAATTTATTACATACAACCTGTCTTAAAAACTAGACTTCCAGAATCTTACTCTTTCAGCTATGATCCAAGTATGCTCTTTCCTGCCAACTTAGCTATTTAGTCGATTCCTTTTACTTTTCTCCATTCCCAATAAATTTTGTCAGGTTCCTCAAATTTTAATTAATTATTCCCCATTTGTTCTTATTTATATCCTTCTTTCTTTTTAAGTTCAGATGTATCTACTATTAAAATCATAAGCATCCCAACTGATGGTTAGCTGCCTCAAAGCTATTTATTTAGTTGAAACTACTTCTGGCCGGGCGTTGGTGGCGCACGCCTTTAATCCCAGCACTCGGGAGGCAGAGCCAGGTGGATCTCTGTGAGTTCGAGGCCAGCCTGGGCTACCAAGTGAGCTCCAGGAAAGGCTCAAAGCTACACAGAGAAACCCTGTCTCGAAAAACCAAAAAAAGAAAAAAAAAAAAAAAAAAAACTACTTCTGACCTAAAGATCCACTGAACCAGATGCCTAATTGTTTTATTTCCATATATTTTATCATTTTGTTGAAAATCAAACCCATCTCTCCTTTTATTTCTCAATTAATTTTTAATCCTAATTTCACAGTTGAGATTAACTGCATCATGTGATAACCACAAATGTACCCTCTAATCAATTGTCTCCCATGCCACCTCCCAGTCCTCACTTCTTGGCAGTGGTTTGGCACTGAGAGTTTACTATTCTAGCTCATATGATCTCTGAATTCTGCAGGTGTATCTCATAGTGTGTAAACATTTGACTAATTTAGCTGTCATTTCTTCTACCTGGACCAAGGCCAGAACTCTCTAATTGGATCTTCTGTTCCCTTGTCTTCGTCCCTTGTCTTCTTCTATTCATTCCAGTTACACTTGTGACCCAGAAAATAGATCAGATCGCACTTCTAGGTCATGTGCTGTACACTTTTGCATTCCCTTCAATATAAAGCCCATTTCTGTTAAGAGGGTGGTCAAGGCCGGCTGTTGTTGCAGCCATGTTTTCCCCTGAAGTGCCATCACCCTTGGCTCTCCCTTTTCATGTCCAGATTAAATAAAATCCCTCTGTGTTCAATTTCCTAAATATTCCTAGGACAAAAAAAAAAATCCAGGAATTTTCTGTTTGCTTCCATTCAATCAAATAATGTCATCTATTACTCTAATGTCACCATTTTAATAAAGTACATATTTTTTTATAATTTATTTAACTTTATTTTATGTGCATTGGTATGAAGGTGTCAGATCCCCTGGAAGTGAACCCTGGGTCCTATGGGAGAGCAGCCAGTGCTCTTAACCACTGAGCCATCTCTCCAGCCCCTAAAGTTCGTAATTTTATACATATAAAAATTCACATCATATTAAAAATGCTCCCTTGTCAGTGCCATATGTTGAACACTTTAAATAGTATGAGTTGTGAATATGGAAGAAATGCATAAATATTAGGAATTAGAAAAGTTTGTATTTACATGTACAAGTGTATTTATGCTATTTGAAAATAATGATATCTAGCATAATGGTATTGCTGGGAATGTAATAGAGTTGGTAGAGTTCTTGCCTATTATACAAGATGCGCCAGGCCCAATCCTCACCACTGACAAATTGGGTATTATTGCACATTTCTGAAATCCTACCATTTTGGAGATATAAAGAAAATTATCACTGGGTGGTGGTGGTGCATGCCTTTAATCCCAGCACTCAGGATGCAGAGGCAGGCGAATCTCTGTGAGTTTGATGCCAGCCTGGTCTACAGAGCGAGATCCAGGAAAGGCACAAAGCTACACAGAGAAACCCTGTCTCAAAAAAAAAGAAAGAAAGAAAGAAAGAAAGAAAAGAAAGAAGGAAAGAAAATTATCAGAAGGTCAAATTAATATTCCACTATACAAAGAATATGAGGCTGGTCTTGGCGACAAAAGACTGATTGCTCCCAGCAAAATGATAAGGTATTATTTATTTACAGTAGAATGTATGAACATTCTAGGGTAAAATGATGTATTTCTGAGCACAAATAAGTTGAAAAGGGCTAATTTCAGGACCTATTTTTATATCTGCATTGAAGTTACTACTACCTTTTTTTTAGTTTATTTTAATTCCTTTTATTGAGAACTTCATAAGTAAGCACTGCATCTATGTCATTCCCACTCATCTGTTTCCCCTTCCAACTCCTTAAGTACTCCTCTTCCATTCATGATCTCTTCTCTGATTGTTATTACATATATGTGTGTATAGACATACACATATATATATTCATATTACACATATATATGCACATATGTATATATAGCCTATGGAGTCTTATTAGCTCTATACATGTGTATATATACCTGTCCATGGATGAACACTTGGGACTGGGCAGCCTATGTAGGAGCTTATCCATGTTAAGACACTGATTCTCCCACTCTCAGCAGATAATGACCTCCTGTGTCAATGTCTATCTAGGGATGTAATATTGTGGCATTTCCTCCCTCTCCTTTGGCACATCAACTGCTATTGTCATTGTGTTGGAGTTGCTCAAACAGTCATATTGTTGAGAATTCAGAGGTCTTGCTCCCTGTTATCCATAGAAAGCACTATCTTTACAGAAGATATCCCATTCTGTATCTTGCAATTCCCTGTTACAAGATTTTTCCCCTTAACCTTAGATAGAGGATTTGCATTGCACATATACCAGTTGATGTTGGGAACCTACAGTCTCCTTTCTCTGACTTTTCTTTTCTTTTTTCTTTTTTTTAACCAGTAATGGATATCTGTAACCATCTTAATTTGCTACAAAATGAAGCTTCTTGAATGACAGTTGAAAGATACACTTATATGTTGCCTAGGTTTTGTTAACTTGACACAATTTAGAGCGATTTGGGAAGAGGGAACAATCTCAGTTGAGAAATGTATCCATAAGTTCTGCCTGTAGGCAAACCTTTTGGGTATTTTCTTGATTAGTGATCAATGTAGCTAGGCCTATCCATGAGTCATTTTGCCAGCCCTAGACAGGTGGCCCCATACTGTATAAGAAATCAGAGTGAGGAATCCAAAAAGAGTAAGCCTTTAAGCATTATTCATCTATGGCTTCTGTTTCAGTCTCTGACCCCAAGTTTTTATGTTGAGTTCTTATTCTGACTTCCTTTCATTAAGGCCTATGGTCTAGAAATGTAAGCCAAATAAACCCTTTCCTGTCCAAGTTGCTTTTGCTCATGCTATTTTATCACGGATTTAGAAAGCTAACTATGGTAGAAATTGGTAGCAGATTTGAGACATTGATGTCATAGACCTAGTCATTTTGCGGGGTGGGAGGAGAATATGGGATGGACTTTGGAAGTGTGGAGCTGTGGAGTAGGAGATAGAAAAGTCATTGAAGGCCTGGCTTGTGATATTTCAGAGGGGAACTTGAGAGTCTCTTAAAAACTCTATCAGGGCTGTTCAATATTTTGGATTAAGAAATTTGGTTATGGTCAATAGGCTGAAGAATAGCCTATGATTAAATAAAGATATCAACATCATTGAGGCCAAATCTTGGAAGTGTTTTCTTAGGGTCAGCATTCAGCTTAGTCCGGAGGTGGCCAAAGGTATCCTTTGTGCTAGGAGCCAAACTCAGTAAGGAGTATGAGTTTTCCACGTGATAATAACTTTTAAATCATGAAGGAATCACAGAGAGTAGAAGAAGAGGCTTGGCAGTATGAGAATCCAAGATTGACCACTGTTGAAGACACACCAAGTTTTGGAAGATATCCCTGGATTGAAGAGGTTATTGAGAAAACTTGAGTCTTGGAGAAATAGAGCAGCATTAGTGTAGCTGTAGAAAGCCCACTAAAGGCTACAGATGAAGGAACAGCCCAGTTTCAGGGGGTCACCAGCATTTTGAAGATGCCTGTGTCATGCAACAGGCGACAAGGACAATAGTAGGTGTAGAGAAGGTCTAGTCTAAGCTGAGGAGACAAGCTATGTATACTTAGGATAGCAAAATCAGAGAAATGAATTGTTCCTAAACGCTTAGCAGCCCACGGTAGTGTGAATGAATCCCAGAAGTCCGACACTGAGTAGAAATTTAGTTTGGCTTTGATTTGATTGTAACTCTGTGATTTCCCCCTTGGAACAACAAAGTATTTAATTTATTTTGATTTTATAGCAACCCGCAATTGTGAGACTTTGAATATTTTGTAGAAGTTTTGCAGTTTCAGAGACATTTTGGAGTTGGAGATCTTGGTAATTTTAGAGAAAAATGGATAGTTTAGGGAATTACGGGAGTCTTTGAAATCCCAAAGTCTGCCCCCAGTGGACCTTCTTTAACAATGCCATTCTTCTTCATCCTTCCCAAACAGCTCCACCAACTGTGGGCCAGAGATTTAAACATGTGAGTCCGTGAGAACCATTCTCACAGAAACGACATTTCCCTCTCTCGAGTATAGTCTCACAACCGTATTATAATCAAAAGTACATTTTGCTGAACTTCAAAAGCTCCCATTATCTTTTCATCTCAACAGCGTTCACAAATAAAAAAAAATTAAATATCTCTTCTGAGATTTAAGGTAATCTCTTAACTTAAATACCTTTTAAAAAGCCATATTGGGGATGATGAAACAGGGATCATAGACTGAGTTGGCTTGCAAAGTATGTGAACCAGGATAGGTCTGGGGATTTGGGAGTCTGTTGGTGGGATAGGGTCCAGTGTACACAAAAGGCTGGACAATTGAATATTCTGGCACACACCTAATCTAAGAATGGCATATCTTGTAATCGTTTTTTAAACAGTTCTAGTAACTTGGGACCAGGTATCAAAATATATGAGCCTATGGGTACCATTCTCATAAAAACCACAGGATACTAAAACAAGGGCCAGCATGAAGTTTTGAAAGGGTAGCCATAATCAACAGACTGTGACTGAGCACAGGATATGTGGCCAGTGAAAGGTCTTGGGTTTGGGGAAGGTGGAGGGAGACTAGAGTCAAATAGCATAGGATGTGCTGCATGAATTATGCCTGAGATTGAATATTATACATTCAGTCTGGGGCCCTAAAGGTTCTGCAAGCTGGAATGACACACAGAATGTGTGCCTGTGGCAAAATCTGGAGCTTCATAATACCACAAGTGTGGCTCACCAGACTGGGCAGTGTGAAGCAGGTGGGGCTTGGGATTTAGAGTGCTGTAGCCGGGCTAACTTGACGCAGTCACATCGGACTGGAACAAACAGAAATACAACTGAGGCTAGTCTTTGAGCTTGACTATTTCACCCACAGGATAAAGTCAAGAATACTCAACAGGATGGGCTTTTTTCTTTTCCTTAATTTCATGAATATGTCATGGAGAAGTAGAGTGCGTGATCAACATAGTAGATATTTAAAGATCCACAAGAAAGTAATCAGATTTTCCAAGGTATTACATTTATTTTATTGACACAATAACTACAATTTGATTTGACTCAAATTTGCTTATCTTAGTAAAATGAAATTACAGTATCCTATTTTTTTTTATATTCGAGTGCTGTTTTTTAGATATTAGAAATAAAACTCACATTTCTAAACAGAGAACTTTGAGAAACAACTAATATTTCAACTGAGTGATTTTATACTTAATGGAAATACATTTTTCTCAACCCTGGTAAAGCATTTCATAATGAAGACATTAGGACATCGTCTACCAGTGGGACTCTAGGTGCCCTTTTGGGTTCATTTTCTGCCTGATCTTTAGACATGACTCTCATTCCCTGAAAGTGCTGGTGCTCCTGTGTCTGTGCTTTCTAGACCCTATGGTTTCTGAGCAAATTTTCAGTTTGTGCTGGTAAATCAAAACTCACTTGGTAGTACATCAGACGTCTGCTCTGATTTCATTCACCAAAACCCAAAGCTGGTCAGTTAGCTCCTCTTTGTCCTTGTCGTAAAAATACTGTTTCTGGAACTTAAAACAACATAGTGACCTGCTTTCCCAAATCGAATTCATTTCCATCCTATCTCTTCATGTATGCTCTCTAACCACTCATGGTCAAAGACAGGAGTGTTGGTTCAAGTGTGAAAAGGCAAGGCTGTAAGGAATCATTAACAAACAAACTGAAGTCAAATATTGCTAGATTACTGGAGCCTTCAGGGAAATTGCTTTTGTTTTATTTACTTTTTCATTCACAGGATACTGAAGAGCACTTTCAATGAACAGCGTTAGCAAGAGTCATTTGCACAATATTTCCTGCAGAGATTTCACCACATCCAACGAGCTTACCCATGTTCTTATAATATTTCACTGAGATTTCATTTATGAGGATATGACGCTTGCAACTGAGACTTTGATACACTCTATAGATAAGAGTAGCTTTAGATCTTAACAATGTACCTCTCTTACTTTGAATAATAGAACATAGCCTTTTCCTGACCATCTTGATTCTTGCTCACACAGTATTCAGTACTTAGCAAGTCAAAGTTTTCAGACTTTTCTTCTGTTAGACTTTTTTGTTTGGTTTGTTTTCTTTCCTTGCATACCTTTAGGTCTCTTAGATGTTTCACTTCTTTATATGGGTCCTTATTTCCATTCCTACCAGCATTATATTTCAGGTGCACTTTGTTGCATCCAAACTCCCCATTTATGTCTTGAGTAGTCCATCATCTTCCTTTATATGGCACAATTTCCACTACAGAAGACTTTGAGTAACACCGTCTATATTTCAGTGAAATAAGACTAGAAATCACTAGTCTTATCATAAGACTAGAAATAACTTCCTGAGCTGTACAGAAAACAATACTTAGGATCAGCATATTTGTTCCTTATTTGTATTTTGTTTGATTTTGTACATGTTTTATTCAAAGAAATTTATCAACAAGTCATTCTGTTAAAAAAATCTCTGGTTTTAACATTGGCCTTTCATGAACTCTACTTTTAATGATAAACCAATATTCATGATTTTTATAGGAATAATACTAGTGTATGTTTATTTGTTTAGAAGGAGAATGATGTTTCTTAAAGAATGAAAGTATAAGGAATTGAAATGCATATTCCTGGTATGTTCCCACAGTTACCTAGGTACTTCACCTATAAAATTTTTTTCAAAGGGAAGACACAAGTAATATATGTTTGTATTTACTTCACTTAATTTTTCAATATACCAGGGATTGTTCTTCATTATTCAAGATACCCATGTACTGCCCCTGTTGATTATATTCTGAGTGAATACTTGAGCCAAAATACCCCAGTATTCAGCATTAATTATTAAAAATGTTTGTTAAAGGGAGGAAATTGCCAAATTTAGCATTGTGAACTAATTTGTATATTGTCTTTGAATATTTGCATATCACGATAATTAGAAATGTGAGTGATTATGAGTAGGGCCCCTGTCTAATAAAAAAAAAAAAAAACTTCATTAATTAATGGGTCATCATAGTTCACTTTGCATAGCGTAAAAAGTGAGTTTTATGTTATGTGTAGCATAATTAATTTGTCAAAGTACACATTGCTTTTGACACATGGAAGCATCTAGAATAGAGAAATGAAGTGGACACGGGGATATGCTTGAAGATTTAGTTACCCCATCTACTCCACATCTAAGCTATTCTCCGCATTTGAAATATCTAACAATCACCAGCTTTACTGAGGACGTGGCTCTGCTCTGAATATTATACAATGAGTCAATATTTTATCTTTCTTTAGTTATCCCACTGGTGGTAGAAAAAAGCGATGTAAATATCTGAAGCTAAATTTTATTTAAATTTCCTATGAAATTTTTACAGTTGTGTTTTCCTAAATGTTGACAGAATGCTGATTTGGTTTGTTGTAGGGCAAGGTTACTATAAGCAGAAGAGTTAAGAATTTAGTTTTATTTAATTTATTTAATTAATTTAGTTAAGAATTTTGTGCTTTGTTCTTTTCACAGTAAATAATGACTGTGGTATTTAATGTTGTATTGTTACTGTTTTTAGTTTTCCAAATGCAGAAAATCACAGTAGCATTTTTAATGTTATAAAATAAAACTTCTATCTATATTCATAGCATTTTGGAACAACATTTGTTAAGCTTATATAATATAAAATATTGATTAGTGATCTTTCTCCTACTTCATTTTAATGCTACTCCTCAATATACGAGGATATGACTTCATGTAAATTGTCATTAATGTTGTGGGATTTCGACAAGTGAATGTGGGATACCACCAGTCTCCATAGACCAATTAGCCAGGGATGTCATGTAGCATGCTGGCCTGGGTTTCAATTAAATGTCTTCTTCAGGTGGCACTCAGCAAAGATAGGAGCGGCATAGATAGACAGAGATTGTATTCCTCTATATACACATGATATTGGTGCTTTGGAGAAATTAATTGCTGAATGCTGATATTTTTAATTGACAGATGAACCAATTATTATATTTCACACATAGCCCAATTACCAAATTTCACACAGTGTAAATATTTTTGACCTTTTAAATGGCTGAGCCATTATGGGAATATGGCTTAATTGCTAGAATCACAATTTAAACACTGCCTTTTAAATTTAACTGATGTTTCTAGGTGAGAGATTTAAATTTAAAAACATGTCAGATATTCACAAATTGGTCCTTAACACCTGTTCCAGTTTTTAAAGTCCCACTGAGATGCTTATTTATGAGATTTTTTTTGCTTCACTTTTCAACTGAGAACTTGGTATACTGACATTCATATCCATCTACACAAGAACAATAAATACATATTTGAGGGTATATGGAATAAAGTCCTGGCCTAGTGATTTACTGAGCATATATCATAAAGCAAAACTAAAGTTTAGATACAGACAACTTAATGAAAATTTTATAGTCCAGAAACCATCAGATACTTTGAAATATTTAATGTTTCCAATAACATAGGTATATTTTGCTTGCTGATATTTAATTATCCAATGATAAATAAACACCATGTAGTTATCAAATTTGCTGCATATATAGATTAACTTATTCTGATACCCATTCGATCAGGTGTGCATTATTTTTCATATCTCTATGCAAGTATATGTAGAATGAAAATACCTTGTCTTCTCCAGAATCAAAGAGGTAGCAAGTGTGGCAGAACTCTATTATGACAACAGGGACAGTGTAACCACATGGCATAAACAATACAATATTAATACCTATTTTAATTGATTGTGAGCTTCTAAGAAAACTAAGGTAAGGAGCTTGATTGCAGATGGGTGGTTGCTTATTTGAAGATTTGAGTACACACAATAAATGTATAGTTGGCCTAGTTGAAAGTTTATAGAGATGAATGCTGTTTATGCTGTCACTTGATTTATCCCTCTACATTAACTGTTACTTGTAAACAAGGGAAATTTTCTCAGTAAAACAAGCTAAAACATATAAATCATAAAGTTAGAATTACCAATTATGAAATAATAGTGAACAGCATTCAAGTTAATCTATATTTTTAATGATAGGGCAATTTTCCAATGTTAGTAATCTTTGGCCAGTGTTTAAGGGCACAGTTTCTTTTCTATAATAGTGACTGTAACAGTAGGTGTTCATATTTTTTGAAGGAAATTAGTAGTTTTATATCCAAAATATTAAAAATTGTGTCTATTATTTGACCCACACAGCTAATTCTAGGAAGGATTACAAACACATTTCAAATAACAAAGCACTAGATGATGGAAACATAACTTCATCAATTATTGGAAATTGTATATCATATCAAAATGTAGTTAGTTGACTCAAGACTATTAAAAAACTCCTTAGTTTTAGTTAGTATTAAATAGCATTGGGCACTAAAGATTTTTACTCTTTTAATATGATTTTGTGTAATTTTTTCATGAGGTAGAGATAAAAATCACTGAGGCAGATAAAGTCTTTTAAAAATGCCTCACTCTCTTTAATAAGTTAATTTATATTTAATATATAAAATGTGATAGAGTTAATATTTTAAAGTATGTACTTACTGTGAAGAATGAGTAAAATAAGTAAAACATTTCATGTGTAATGGCCTTGGGGAATTTTTATTACTAAAGTGATTACTTGGCAAGTAGTCTTACAAAGGAGATGGTAAAGTGGAAATCTCTCCTAACTGAAGAGAACAGCATGTTGTTTTTATGCTTATAGGAGACAATATGCATGATCACTTTCTTGTCATAATCTGTGCCCAATTTATCATGCTCATACTGGTTTCCCCATCTGAGAACTTTTTCTCATTAAATGTTATGACTTAGTTGTGGTGGTATATTGTATACCCTAGTAAACTTGCCTGAGGATCATAGGACAGAGCTAGCCACTAGTTCTTACCTCTATGAAATCCTCAGCCTAAAGAGAGTGAGTTCCTCTCTGCCCAGACATCACTTCCTGGGATTAAAGGCTTGTATGCTTCCCAGTACTGGGATTAAAGGTGTGTGCCACCACCACCGTCTGGCTGTTTTTCCAGTGTGGCCTTGAACTCACAGAAATCATGATGGATCTCTGCCTCCAGAGTAATAGGATTAATGGTGTATGCCACCACTGTCTGTCTTCTATGTCTAATCTAGTGGCTGGCTCTGTCCTCTGATCCTCAGGCAAGTTTATTAGAGTACACAATATATCACCACCGGCAACAAAAATACTGACACTCTGCTAGAAGCAAGACAAGTTGCCTGTGGCCTAATTGCTTCAACAGTGTCACTTGAGCTTTTCCTGGGTCTTGAGAGTGTGCCACTTCACAACATCATTATCATCATCAGCTTCCGGTTGCTTATTCCTATAGACTCGAGCGAGAACTGTATCCATCAGCCACTTGTTCCTGAGATTCCTGATTCCATCTTTAGAATATGTGATTCCAAACTTCCATAATCATATGAGTGCTGTGGGGATGTTCTGTATGTTAAATGTGTTGCTCTGATTGGTTAATAAATAAAGCACCAATTGGCCAGTAGCCAGGCAGGAAGTATAGGTGGGACAAGGACAGAGGAGAATTCTGGGAAGTGGAAGGCTGAGGCAGAGAGATTCTGTCAGCTGCTGCCAACTCAAGCAACATGTAAAAGATACAGGTAAGCCACGAGCTATGTGGCAACTTATAGATTAATAGAAATGGGTTGATTTAAGATATAAGAACAGCTAGCTAAAAGCCTGCCACTGCCATACAGTTTGTAAGCAATATAAGTCTCTGTGTGTTTACTTGGTTGGGTCTGAGCAGCTGCAGGACTGGCGAGTGAGAGAAATTTGTCCTGACTGTGGGCCAGGCAGGACCAGAAAAACTCTAGCCACATATAAGTCAATCACCACTCCCCTGTACTAAATAGTACACACCTTTAATCCCAGTACTTGGAAGCACACATGCCTTTAATCTCAGGAAATAATGACTGGACAGAGAAAGGTATATAAAGTATAAGGAAACAGAAATTTACTCTCTTTAGGCTGATGATTTCATAGATTTAAGAAGTAGAGTGGCTGGTCATTATGCTTCTCTGATCTTTCAGCTTTCACCCCAATATCTGGTTCTGAGTTTTTTATTAAAAGACCATCTAAGATTTCAAACAACACTTGCATTCACACCTTCCTGGTTAAATAAAATACACAGATAATAGGGACAGTAATTGACTTAATCTATTGATTTACAGGTAGGTATTTGTCTCAAAGAGACTCAGTATGAATTACTCAGTCTTCACAGAATGTCTTTTTCAACTGAACAGTGAATCTTTGACAGATATGGTGATTATGAGAATTACACGAGAAGCCACTGTGTTTATTTGTTGATTACATTCTTTGTATATCAAAGGTAGAGGATGGGGGACTGAAAATCAAGACAATTGTAGAGAGTTCAACTATTCTATAGAAAGACAGTAACCCACTTCTCATCTATAATGTCAGGAAGACATTTCTACAGGTTTCCTAAATATTGGATACTGCCTGGTCTTCACCTGCTTCTATTCTTACAGCACTGAATTTGGAATCCATTATTTTCTTCCATACTATGTTTTTTAACATCATTTCCTTGTTGCTCAAGACATGGAATTCAACATGTACAAACCCCCCAGGTCCTGAAGACCTTCCTTTCCCTGAAACTCCATCCCTAGTGCTTCTTTCACTCTTCATTTAAAACCATTTTCAAAGGATTTTCCTCACAGTTAATCGATCCTTGCATATGTCTTCAGAGTCATGACACCTGTATTCATTCTATCCTAAGCCACACATACAAAAACCCTAACAACAGGCTAGATATCCGAGGATCACTGGATATCTGATGAAAAGATGAGTATGTCACACAGAAATAGTGTTTAGAGGGAGTCTTTGAGACAGAGGACACGGAAATCTTGTTCATTTCTTAGAAACTTCACGCTACGTGAAGGCTTCTCTTACATTCACTGCAGCCACAAGACAATGAAGGGTGAATGGTACCCTAGAGAACACATTAACTGCTGCCACCCTACCTCTTCTCTCTTCCTCAAAGTCCAGACAGATAATTCACTCTGGTTTAAAAAAAAAAAAAAAGATATTGTTTAATCCAGTTTGCTTGACATATTCTGATATTTGCTAACAAAGCTTTCCTCCTCCTTGTCCTCGTCTTCCTTCTCTTCCTTCTCCTTCTCCTCCTCCTCCTGCTCTTCTTCCTCCTTCAGTTAAAGACAGGGTTTCTCTAAGTAGTCTACACTGCCCTGGAATTCTCTTAAAGCAGGTTTTCATGGAATTTAAAGACCTACCTACCTCTGCCTTCTAAGTTCTGAGTTTAAAGCCATGTTCTACCCTGCCTGGCTAAACCAACTTTTCTTAAAATATATAAAAATACTAATAACAAAAGCAATTATGGAAATAATCTAACCCATGCCTTAAAATCCACCCTATATCTCTATATATCAAAATAATAAAAGTACAAGCAATTAATATACAATAGCCGTTATAGGTTTCCAAACTATATGTGTTCCAAAATAATTTCTGAACCACATATGATGACATGTTGTGAGAAAAAAAAATTTCCTTCAAGGAGATTTATCATTATATAGAACAATACCTCCAATTAATCAAATTAATGAGTGCCTCTAACCTCAAATACTGTCTCCCTAATATTTGTCAGATTAAATATCTCTTGATTTATATGAGAATTAGTTTCAAATAGTTCCCCAAATGTCTTCTATATAATTAAAATATTGTATCATAGAATATTGACCTTATAGTGACTGGTAAACATTTATGGGGTTTATGCAATATAACTTAATTACATTTTGATATTTCATAGATGTTACTATCATAGCAAAAGTAACTGAATATTTGAATAAAAATAATTTGAATTACTTATTATTTGGATGGCTCTGTGTGTTCATAATGCATTTATGGTAGTCACACATGCTATGGACATGAGTATGGCAATCAGAGAACAGAGTGTGGCATCTGTTATCTACTTCTACCCTATGTAGATACTATAGATTGAACATTGGTTACCAAGAAGTTCCTTTACTGGCTAAGGCACCTTGCAGGACCATGGCACATTATTTTTAAAGACAGAACATACAACTTAAGATCTTAGCCCTTTTGAAAGTGACACACAAGCCTTTGAATCAAAGAACTGTTCCATTGTGCCCTCCTCACCCTATATGCAGTATGGTTATGTATGAAAACATCTAAAGAAAGAATCAATACCAGATTCTAGAATATACATAAATCAGTCTGAATTTTCTTAGCCACATATAGAATATGCTATAAATTTCAGTTCTATAAAAACACTCAATACTTATTTGATTTTGACAATATACAAAGTGATAAATATTACCAAAGCATGCATTGTAGGCTTCAAATAATTCTTAACATCATGTCTATAAATGTAATGAAACTGTAACATTATCCTCACAATGCCTGCACATGATTTGGTTTCACTTTGACTTGTAATAATGAATATTTGAGCACAAAAGGAATATGCAGCACAGTTACGTGAGCACATGGCCATAAATGAGCAACTTTGAAATTGTGTGGCAGAGAGAGGGGGAATGGAGGACACCAAGAAAGCAAGGCCCTCTAAATCAACCGAGCGAAGCTCATGAATTCATAGAGACTAAAGCAGCATGCACAGGACCTGCTCTGGTCTGTACCAGCTCCTCTGCACTAATATTATGGCTTCCAGTTTAGTGTTTTTGTGTGGTTTCTGAGTGTGCAAATGAGTGGTTCCGATTCTTATGCTTCCTTTTGGGATCTTTTCCTTCTGTTGGTTTGGCTTATCCAACTTCAATGTGATGGGTTCTGTTTTACCTTATTATATTTTATTTTGTTATTTTTTAAAGAATGAATAAATAGAATGAAAATTAGTAACTAAGGCAAATATGAACAACTGAACTGTCATTTATACCTGCAGTGAGAGAGAAAAATCAGTTTTCTACAATCGAATGACACTGGGTATATATATATATATGTACCACTCCTGGAGAGGGCCTCACATTCAGGAGTAGTTGACCAATGTATAATAGACTCCACATTTTTTGTGTTTGCTTTTATTTGATTTTGGTATGTTTTAGTCATTTGTTTACTTGTTTGTTTCTTTGATGATTGTTTTTTTTCTTTCTGTGTGTGGTTTTATTTTGTTTCTTGGTTTTTGGGGAGTTTGTACTTTATTTAGTTTTTGTTTACTGAAAAAGGACTTAAAGTTAGGTGGCAAGGGAGGGCAAGAGGATCTGGAGGGACTCCGTGGATGGAAAGAATATGATCTAAATATATTTAAATTTATAAGTTGGTTTAAATAATAAGAATAAGGAAAAATAATAATAAGTAACATCATTTAGACATAGCTAAAAGGATTAATATTGAACATAAAATAATTTAATCTCTGGAAGGATCTTATAATTGTAATGGAATGAAGGACTTTAGGGACCACTCAGAGATGAATAATAATTTTTGCTTTTGCAGAAGATCCCCTTGGTTCCCAGCACACTTTTGGCAAACCACAACTACATGTAACTCCAGTTCCAGGGGATTTGATGAAGTTTTCTGATGCCCAGATACTTGCATGCATACAATCTAGTATACATAAGGTCCTGAGCTAAAGTCTCATTCACACATGCACATACTAAACAGATAACTGAATGAGAATCGTATTACAAAGAGCCAACGGTATAGGAATAAGGGAATAAGAGATTCTTTGCTATGAGAAATTGCTTGGTTTTCAGGCAAGCAAATTGGTTCTTCTGAAAGAATTTTGAATACAAATAATGTAATTTTGATTCATAACTGAGACTAGAAAGGCTATTAAATTCAGTTATATTCAGATGCTAATCCTAATCTTGTCTACCCCAAAGCAACTGATTTACTATTCTGGGTAGTCAGTCAGATTATATTTTAATTTGACATATTTTAGTCTTTGAAAAAGGGATTCAATTTTCTGGACATATGTTTTCAATTAGTTATATTCTGCAAGGCTTAGTGACAAAATATTTTTCAACCTGAATATTTGGATATTTAAGGTTGGAGGACCTCACCTGAGCCCACAGAACATTTATGTTAATATTGGAGCTGGAATTCCAGTGTATACAACTGTATTTTTCTAATTCTTATTAATGTTAGGTATGTTGTTGAATATGTCTAAAAGAGACAGTAGAATGACAGTTTGTTTCCCCTCTCCCCCAGGTCCCCAGGCACCCAGTGTAAGGAAAAAGAGTATGATAGTACTTCACTTATGTAAGATGTTCTGATATATAATAAATTAACCAAATCTAGGAATTGTTTAAAGTTATTTAATTTATTGAAATATCATTGTTTATAATACCCTTTACAGTTAAAGTGTCTCTGATGTGAGTATTCATGTCCCATGTTACATTTATAACTGAAATATTATATTTCACTTGATATAATGACTTCTTTATGCTGTTTTTTTACACATTTTATATAATTTGATTTTACTTTATTTCAATAAAAGTATTTTTTTCCTTAAAATTTAGCAATTTCCTATGATAGGAGCCTCTAAACCCAATAGTGAACAGTAGGCCTAATAGAGAGAAAAGCATAAATTAGAAAAAATTGGCCAATCTAAGGCCTTCGATAACACAGAATCGGGGATGTGTTCTGTTACCACCCCAGAACTGGGTCCTGGATTACTGCCCCTGCCCTGCTCTCTGACTATGAAGCTGGCAGTTACTCAAGGTTTCACTTTCTCACTTCTAACCCACCTGTTTCCTGGTCTTCTCGGTGGATTATATCCTTGCTGTATATTTTTGACACTCTCTAAAAACCAACTACTTTTCCACTGATCACAACTAATGCCTCTTAAACCAGTCTCAAAAATGTCTCACATTGGAAGTGGAGGGAATGATTTTTCATACCTTTAAGCTTAAGGCAGAGAAACAAACTTAATTTAATAAAATGGTAGCATATATTAGCGTGTTGCTTGTCATTTGTATAATTCTCAGTGGTAAATGAATCTATGTTTGCTAAATAATGTAATCATTAGTCTTTACTAAAATATATGTATTAAAGTGTCTGAATCATACCAAAACCTCCAGGAGGGGCTCTGTAAATAAACTAAAAAATTTAAGATTTCATACATGCATGTCCGGAATTTTCATCAAAAAAATCTCTACCCTTTCTGTCCCCTCCAGTTTCTCCTTTCCAAATACATGTGTCCTTTTGTAAAATCCAGTGATGGCACTGTATTTCTTAAATACTCAGGCTTCCCATATCATAAGCTTGATCTGGACTTTTACCCTAGACATGCTACAGCAGTATAATGCAACAGTACAGCTCTTTGTAATTTACTCAAGTTTGTTTTATTCTTTTCTGCATTTCCTTTGTTAATTTATATTTTCTTTTTGATTTTGTACTCTAGTCTGAACAATCCTCCTCATTCTTGAACTGCATGCTATATATCCATGTGTAGGTTTAATCTGGTAGTAATTTTATAAGCTATTTAGTCCACAGGTAGGAAAATACAGTATTTCTAAAATTTAAAAAAAAGTGGCATATTAAATTAGTACAATTGTGTAAATATTTTTCTTTCTCATTGTTATTTTTTCCAGAAAGCAATTAGATATCATACCAAGAAATTACTTTTACAAGATATTATCAGTTTCTTCATCTATCACATCGTGGATATAAGGACAGGGCAAGATTAGAAAATTCATGCCTGCATTCTGCAAGGAAACTGTAATATTCTCTGTTTTTAGAAGACACATAATACCTTCCCCTTTATTATACAAATCACTGAAAACTACTGGGAAATAAAAACAAAAAGCTTTACTAAAACCTTGGGAGGATTTTACATTACTATGCTGTGCTTTTGTCTTTAGATCTCCTGGAGTGAAATCAAAAGTTTAGGCTAAACTGTATATTATTACAAAGAGATTATTTTAGTGAAAATATCCCTAAGTGCTCGTCTCTGAATTCAATTTCAGATATCCTGTTCCTTCCCCTGAATATGGCCTATACTAGCACCACCTTAAGACTTTATATTAAAAGCACACGGATTGCACTCCAATATTAGTTGAAACAGTTTGGTGAAGCTTTGAAAATACTTCTAGTGAGGAAAAGCATAACACAAATATGGCTGGATTATGTTGCCATGACAACGGTGTCTTCTTTACTTCTAAGCATCCTTGCTATTAAACTTTCAGCCTCCTAGGTTCTGCTTTCTTTCCCCCCTCAGTCTATCTGATACACATGCGAAAATGCTGATGAATGTGGAAAAAGGAAAGTACTCATAGCAGTTCTGAAGTATCATCTCTCAATAAAAACAAACTGTAATGTTAAAAAATGCTGACTCCAACACATACACTTTGTTTCTAGTAATATAAAACTGTCTCTGTACATATAAGGGATATTATTAAGATCCTATTCACGTCTGTGAGAAATTTTACTCTTAAAAAGGAGGCAGCTGTAGAATTAAATACAGTAATCTTTCTTGAACAGATACTTTGCAAATTATATTAAAAAGATTTTCTTGAGTTTGACTCAAAGCATTCTATGAATATATATATACATATATATATATATACATAAATTTTAAAACAAACCATTAAACAGTTCAAAATATGTGAATGTGATTATAATGAGGGGAAAGTGTGGTGGTAATCTAATTGTACTGAAATGTGATTTTGATTTTATGTTAATAAATAAAGTTGCCTGGGGGTCAGAGCTATTAGAGCCATAGCAAGAGTGTGGCAGTGGTGGTACACGCCTTTAATCCCATAGATATCTGTGTGTTCAGGGATATAGCCAGCATTGGAGACATACGCCTTTAAGACCTAGGGGGCTGTACATTCAGACAGTGACGAGGCAGTCACGTGTTTGGGTTTGCAACCAATGAGAAGGCAGAACAAAATACTTTAAATAGACGAACCGACAGGAAAGAGAGTCTCCTTCGGGAAGCTGGGACACCGCAGGCAGAAGGGTGAGATTTTAGCTCTGAGCTCTGACCTCTCGGCTTTCTCTTTTGCATTATTTCTGTGTTTCTTATTTAATAAGACGGCTGGTTACATCTATAGGAAAGTATTGTTTTAAATCTATTATTGTGTGATGGTGTATGTAAGTCACAGCACATATGCAGAGGTCACAGGATTATTTTTGGAGTCAGTTCTCCCCTCACATTGTGCATTCTGGAATCAAACTCCTGTTTTCCAGCTTTGGAGCATGGAGTTTTTTTTCTGATGAGCCATCTCTCCCTATAGCACTAATCTTTTATAAAAAGTATGGAACTTAATCTTTACAAGCCTAGCCTGGATTTCCCTGACTCACACTACTTCTTACAAATAAATTTTCAAGATCAAGAAATTTTACAATTTAAAACATAACAAAATAGCTACAATAATTAAAAATTCAAATAAGAATCTTATGCCCCTTATTGTTAACTAGTCCAATATAATATCAAGACTTTAACTTAGTTGTAGTTTATGGTATAGTTATTCCAGTATTAAATTTTAAAAAATAATTCCTGATTAATCTTGGTTTAGACCTTTGTTCAGATATGCAATAACATTAAGAAGGAAGCTTCCCATATACTTCAGGAGGAAGTATCTCTGATGATGGATGAGAAAGCTACTGATATTTGAGAATAGCAAAATTAAGTCTTTTTTTTTTGTTTTTTTTTTTTTGTTTTTTGTTTTTGTTTTTCGAGACAGGGTTTCTCTGTGTAGCTTTGCACCTTTCCTGGAACTCACTTGGTAGCCCAGGCTGGCCTCGAACTCACAGAGATCCGCCTAGCTCTGTCTCCCGAGTGCTGGGATTAAAGGCATGTGCCGCCGCCACCGCCACCGCCGCCGCCGCCGCCGCCGCCGCCACCACCACCACCACCCGGCTCATTAACAGTCATTTTTATTAGTACATTCCTTTATTTAAACAGTAGTATTTAAGTTTACCCTAGGTCCCTGAGCTATCTAGTGTCAGGCTCTTGATCACAATAGCAGTATCTGGTATGGGTTCCATCTCATAGTCAGACAATATTCAGTGCATCATAGATCTTGAAACACTCAGCCCTAAACGGGATGTCTCCATCATATCCCTTGCCTCCAGTCTTAGGAAACCCTGGGAAAGAGGAAGAAGAAAGGGTTTTAAAGCCAGAGAGATTGGAGTACACTAAGGAAACAAAGCCTTATAAACACAATAGGGCCAACACCCAATGCACATGTAAACTTACAGAGACTGAAGTACCATGCACAGGGCCTGCATGGGTCTGTGTAGTTTTTTTTTTTTTTTTTTTTTTTTTTTAAATCTTTGGGGGAACTGCCACCCAACTCCCTAGTAAACAAATGGAGACTTCTTATTTATGAATTTCTGGCCTTAGCTTACCTTTTTTTAGCCAGCTTTTCTAACTATTTAATTCCATCAAAATCACCAGAAGGGTGTAATATTACCTAACAATAGAGACATCTGGTGGCCTGGACAGTCACCCAACGTTCCTCTGCAACATTTGGGTACCCATCTCCAACCTACAGGACTAGAATAACTTCCAGACTTTTCAGTGAAGCAAAAATTTTGAAGGTCTGTACTGCCTTGTATTGGTGAAGTTTGTCAGTCATTTTCTCTGTGTCCTACAAAATATCTGGCAGACTCTTCTGTGAAGCAGGAATTTCAAAGGACTGTCCTGCCTTGTCTTGGCAAAGTTCTTCACACATACAACAGTGTCTTTCCTGTGTCTGTCTGGTCTGTACAGTATACTGTCAGCAGTCAAGACAAGAGCAGTTTGTGCCCAAATTGCTAAACTTGCCACATTGAAAGCAAACTTCATATTGACTTTCTTCTATGCCCATCATCCTTTTATGAAGTAAATTGATAATGCCAAGAGCAGATGTGTCTCATTGTCATGAAAAACCTTAGATTATAAAACATCTTAAATGCCATATTCTTTAGGTCTTTGAAGTATTTGAAAATCAACTATCTCTCTAAAATATACCAGAATAATTGTGAAAATGTACGCAATGTGACTACAAGTTTGATTATTATATGTTAACTACTAACCTCATTTCTTAATTATATGGTGAATTTTAAATGATCTGCATAAGAACAAGGCCCCCAAACAAAAGTAGAAACATATACATAGTATAACAAAAATAACTTTAAATTTGTATCAATATGCCAAAATCACAGCCACTGTAAAATATCTGAGATTAATAGTTGTCTTTTTTTTTTTTTTTAAGACAGGGTTTTTCTGTGTAGCTTTGTGCCTCTCCTGGAACTCACTTGGTAGTCCAGGCTGGCCTCAAACTCACAGAGATCCGCCTGGCTCTGCCTCCCAGTGCTGGGATTAAAGGCGTGTGCCACTACCGCCCGGCTAATAGTTGTCTTTTTATCGAATATTCTTATATTACCCTAAGTAATAACAAATATCCATAACTCACCAAATAACAAAATATCAACCACCCTACTTCTTGGGAATATGGGTGGAGTGTTCTGTAGACTGTTTCCTGTTGTTTATGGGAGAAGGCATCTTTAGGGGTCCCTGAAAAAATTGAGATAATGGCCAAGTCCTTGGACGATCAGCTGTAAGCTTCCTTGATATATATTACTTGTCAAAATTCAGGAGGTCTCCCCCAATCAAACATGATTCATATTAACCCTGAAAGAATCTGCAGCCTCTCATTTTCTGTGGAAACAAAAGCAAAACCTCTTCTCCAAAGTGAGGCATTTTTTGAGTTCCATTTTGAAGTTAAGGCATTCTTAAAATATATAGCCTTGTTTATTTCAACAGTTCCTCTTTAAATCTCATATCTCTTAGCAGCTGCCATTTGCTTGCCAGCAATCAAAAATTTATGGTCAATGCATCAACACACTAGATCCAGACTCCCTGGGTATTTCCCATTTCTATGTGGCTTTATTTTCATATTACTTTACTTCTCTTTTTAAAGACTTTAATTTATTACTCTTAAACTACTTGCTTTTCTATGACTGTCTATTATCTTACTTAAGCCTATGCACATTGTTAAACACGCTAACTTGTTCAGAGTTTTATTTTATTTTATTTTATTTTATTTTATTTGTTTGTTTTTTTGTTTGTTTTCCCATCAGGTTCTGTCTTTACTGCATATCTCTAGTCCTTTTTGTCTGCATAGGCAAAAACCTGCTAAGTCTCATGGCTATAACCTCCACTTTGGCTTTTGTAGCTGGCTCCACCCAATTCTCAGGTCTTTGAGAGCCAAAACTTAAGCTTCCAGAGCTGGTTGGAGACAGGTGACCAAGAGCTGCAAACAATACCTCAGTTCTGGAATGCTGGTGACCTGCACTGTGGCAGGAATATTTTTACTTAGTGCTTTGTACTTAGTCTGAAAAAGGCTGGTTAAGTGCTCTGCTGAATGGGAGAACTTCTTAAAAGAGCGGTATCTATTCTCTTTCTTTTTTTTTTTTTCCAGCTTTCTCAGTGCCTTCGTGGGTGGATATTTGAGCCTCATGTTTGTACACCATATGTAGTTTTTTCTTGTTGTTGTTTTTATTTTTTTTTAATCTTTGGAGGACCCTCCACTCAGCTCCCAAATAAATACATGGAGACTTATTCCTACTAATGAATGCCCAGCCTTAGCTTGGCTTTTTTTCAGCCAGGTTTTCAAGCTCAAATTATCCAGTTTCTATTTAACTATATTATGCCTCTGGGCTTTTCCTTTTTCTTTGTTTTATATATCTTTCATTCTGTCTTAGTATGTCACTCAATGTATGGCTGGGTGGTTGGTCTCTGGAGTCCTTCGATCCTTATTTTCTTGCTCCTCCCCCCCCTCATTTCTTTGAGACAGGGTTTCTCTGTAGTTTTGGTGCCTGTCCTGAACCTTGCTCTGTAGACCAGGCTGGACTTGAACTCACAGAGATCCTCCTGGTTCTGCCCCACCCCCCCAACCCCGAGTGCTAGGATTAAAGGCATGCACCACCACTGCCCATCCCCTTTCTCTCTCTCTCTCTCTCTCTCTCTCTCTCTCTCTCTCTCTCTCTCTCTCTCTCTCTCTCTCTCTCTCTCAGTTCCTTGATTTCTCCTCCTATTTATTCTCTCTGTCTGATAACCCTGCCTATCCCTCTTCTGCCTACCCCTCTATTGGACTTTCAGCTCTTTATTAAACCAATTAGCTGTTTTAGGCAGGCAAAGTAACACAGTTTAACATAGTTAAACAAATGCAACATAAAAGAATGTGACACATCTTTGCATCATTAAACAAATATTCCATGACATAAACGAATGTGACATATCTTAAACAAATACACTACAACAAGTCTGCACCAGATGGTGTCCTAGAGCTGAAAAGAATAAATAGACACATGCCTCAATTCATAACCTAGAAGCTATGTCTAATTGATAACTACTTCTAAATGAAAATTTGGTTTCCTCTAACAGAGTCTTACTGGGAAAACAAACTACGTTTATGTTAGGCTGCATGCCCAGCTGTAGATGGCCAATAGAAAACAAACTCAACAGCATCTTTGGGTGTTCCATGTCTCGTAATGTGGTGTCATGATTTTTCTTTATTTTTACTTTTCTTCCTTTTAATCTGGTGGTTTTTTTTTCTTATTCTTATTATTTTGTTTTTACCCTCCATGTTCTTTGTATATATAGTATGGCTTCCTGTTTGTGTTTTTATATAATTACTAAGTATGTGAAGGAGGAGAGCTCTCCATCTATATATGTTTCTTAGATCTTTTCCTAGGCTCTTCTTCTATTTGTTTGTTTTGTCTATTTTATTTGTTTTATCTTATCTTACTTTATTATTATCCCTGTTTTCTACAGACAGAAATGGGGTGGGTCTAGATGAGCAGAGGGTGGGGAATAACTGAGAGGAGTAGAAGAACGGGAAATTATGATCAGGACATATTCTGGGGTGGGGGAATCTATTTTCAATAAAACAGGGAGAGGAACACGGAGAGGGAGAGGGAGAGGGGGAGGGAGAGGGAGAGGGATGATATGAAAATGATAAAAGAGAAGAAATGTAGATATGCCAGTCCATGCTCAATTATATAGACCACATCCACTTTTTAAAATAGTAAATAATATTTTCTGTAGTGGGTGCCTTAAGAATATTGGCATTTAGTCTACTTACTTTTAAAAACTGGAGTATTTAGTAATTCCGAGTTCTTTGTACGATCTAAGGACATTGGTTTTCTTTGTCTGTGTGTCTCTTTTTCACCATTTCTGTGTCTTTGTCTCTGTGTCTCTCTCTGTGTATGTGTGATTTTATGGAGAATTTCATTTAATAAAAATGAATTTTTTCCCAGTTGAGGGAAATAATTAAATATGTCTAAAGATCAATATATTTGACAACACGACTTAGAAGAAACTAATTTTCAATTCTTAATAAGTGTTTCATGGTTTTTAATTTTGTAATGATTGATTAAAAACTGACTATGGATATCAGAACGTTACAGAAATAAGAGAGAAAGAAATGTTATTAGTAATATGTTCTCGATAATATTATATCATAAACCTTAAAGTGGTGAGAAAATGCAATGCAATATGGTCACAAATTTAATATTTTCGTGTATCACCCAACTATTTAAAAATAAAAGTTGGTCAGACTTTCACAATACAAAATAGACATCAGGAGTAATGTTCTATCGATTATACATCATTTTACACTTAAAATAAATTTACTTCATTGTATTTTAATAATGAGTTCTACAAAAATGTTTAAAGAACATTCAATATCAGTCTTCAGTAAACTTTTTTCTTTAGAAATATAAGCCACTGGAAATTTTCTAAATTCTTTTCATGAGGTGAATACTAGTTTAATAAACAGCAGTGTGCTGCTATAAAACATGATAATTTTAATCACATGAATATGTGGTAAATGTTTAAATCCTGAAAAATGTTTTCAAAGTTATTAACTATTCTCCCTCCTTCTTCTGAATATAACTATGATGCTGACATGGATTCAATGCCAAATCCTAAAGTGAGGAGTGAGCAGTATTTCTTCCCCATATTTTTTTTTTATTGAAAATAGATTCTTCTCTCATACAATATATTCTAACCATAGTTTCCCCTCCAACCCTTCATACTCTTCTTAGGTCCTGACACCTCCCTTCTTTTCTAGGTCCACTCCCACTACATTTCCTCTTCAGATAAGAGCAGCCCTCCGAGAGATCATGCCACAGGCAGGTGGATAAAAAAGATTCTCTACAGTTTTAAATAAGAAACATTTCTCACAAACTTCAAATAATCAGTCTTACACAAATATTACCCAATCCTCCTTACCAATGTTGTCTAGAGCTGAAGTTTCTAAAAGCTTAATTATATTATAGAGTACAAAATTTCGAAATAAATAATTGCTATTTAGTTTCCTTTTATGCTACACAGTATTCACCAAATTTATAAATTTTTCTTGGAGTATTGATATAATTTCTTTAACATTTTCATAATATAACTATATGATTTTCCCTTCTTTCTTCTCCCTCAAAAACTCCCCTATACTCCTCCTTGATCACTTTCAAATTTATGTCTGCTTATTCTTTATTTTAGTAAGTCTGTAGACACACACACACACACACACACACCTCTAAACCTAAAATATGGACTGCTTAGAAACTGACTCATATTCAACAATTATTTTGTAACACTAATTGACACCTACTTGTCTTCTGTATTCTAATTTTAACTATTTTGAAAAGGGTAGAGGAAATAGTGATTATAGTAGGTGATTAAGTTGATTCCTATTTCCAAAACCTTTTGTAGCAATGTCAATGTTTTAACATGGAAGGGGGAAATCTCATGAATCTTCAAGCCTCAATAAAGAACTTCAAAAAAGAGCTCAAGGAAGAAATAGCCTTTCCAAGGAAAGATCACACCATTCAGTTTTCTAATACCAAGTGGTCAGCCTTGAAAAAAAATATGTGTAGTAGAAGCATCATATGGACTGAGCAGGTTGTATCTATGTACTTAGGAAGATGTCTGTTTAAAGTATAAAACATGTTGTTCTATATACACCTACAACCTGCGAATGGACATGGACGGAGATGACTAGTTATTCTTGACTTATATTAACACGCTTCTATAATACCACATATGCAGTAGGAAATTAGTCAAGAGAAAAGAGGTTAATTCATTCATACACTATATAAAGACCTAAAGTTTCATGATGCCTTCTGTAATATACAAGACCTCAGAATAGTCATAATCTCCAGCGTGGAAATGAAATTTTGATATCACATATTCTTTAAAACTCAATTTCATGATTTAAATTATGTATCTGTATACTGACTATGAAAGAGAGTGTATGTGCAAATGAGTGTGTGTGTCCTAAGAGATGAGAAGGGGGTGTCTGACTCTCTACAGCTGCCTGACATATATCCTGGGTGATTTAGAGACTGTGCTGTTCTTACTGAAAACCAGAGTTCAGTTCCCATGAAGCTAGAGTTATAGACAGTTGTCTGTGGCTGAATGTAGATACAGGAATAACACTTTGGTCCTCTTCACCAGCAACAAGTGCTCTTCAACACTGACCCACTCCCCAGCCCCTTATTTTGTCTTTGTCATAGGAAATCAATTTTACAAACAAAAGAAGAACTTTGACTTAAAGATTTAATTTTAATTTTTAATTTTGTGTAGGTATAAATGTCTGCGTGTGGGTACGTCCATATGAGTACAGGTGCCCATGGAGAAGAGAAGTGTCAAATCACCTGAAGCTGTAGTTACAGATTGTTGCAAGCTTCCACATGGGTGTCCTGAACACAAGTTGTCCAGATAAGCAACAAGTGCTGGTAACTACTGAGCAATGCTTCCGACTAAGGAAGAACATTTAAATGACAAAAACTATACAAGTGATCACTTCTATATTTAATTTTATTCGCTCTTTTTCCCATAGCTGCACAGTAGCTACTTAAGCTTCAGAATACCCTCCTTTGAAAAGAACAAAATATTTTGAACAAGTACATCTGTTCTATTCTCACAGATGGCCTTTTGTACTTTTTTCAGAGCTCATCTATAATTATGTATGACACTGTTTTTCCTTGGAAGTGAAATGAACATACTGAAACATTATGCTTGAACTTGTTCAAAGATGTTCAATAAGGTTAGAGGCAAAGCTGTAATCATAAGTACTACACATGTAGCAATAAGACTAAGAAAAATTTCTTTCTTTAGCATTTTCTACAATCTGCTACCAAAACTCTTATTAAGGTATCAGGCTGTCACAACTATATGTATTTCATCAAACCTTTATCCCAGACCAAAATAATGTATCTTGTCCATGATTTGGTCCTAATATTCTATATAGTGTTTTAAATATCTATGCCACAGATTTATGGTTAACAAAAGATAAAATAAATTAGAAAAGTTTAACTTTATTATTTATATTTGTTTTTAAAAAATATTTTATTAGCATGGTAATAACAAACTAGAATATATTTCATTATGACATTTTAAGGTTATAAATTCTCTCTGTGCATGTGTGTATGTGTGTTTGTCAGTCTGTCTCTGTCTGTAGGATGTGTATATAGGAGTTCATAATTAACATTTCTGTGTGTGGATATCAAAGGAAGACTTTGTGGAGTTGGGTCTCCTCCTCCATGTTTACACTGGTTCTGGGAAACAAACTCAGGACATCAGTCTTGTGCTTGTGTGGGATTTTCTTTACTTCTACAACATCACTCTGGTCACTGTTATGACACTTTTGCATATATGCATCATACCTTTTGTCCGTATTCATACCTGATCCCTGTTAACTTTTTCACTAGCTCTCTCATTCTGTTTCCATTGCAGATTGGACTATATACATTTCTCACAGTTTTTTTTTTTTTTTTTTTTTTTGTGTGTGTGTGTGTGTGTGTGTGTGTGTAAAACTGGCATGACACATGATTGATTAAATATGTGGAGAAACTGGTTTACTTAATTTTATTATAGATTTATTTTTATTTCATCTGCAGAGTGTGTTTCCTGCATGTATATTTGTACCCCATGCACATGCCTGGTGCCTACTTTATGTCAGAAGAGAGCATGCCTTGGTTTCTCTAGAACTGGAGTTATAGATGTTTGTGAGCCAGCATATATGGGCTGAGAATCGAACCTTGGTTCTCTGCTAAAATAGCAAGTACTCTGAAACACTGAGAACTAACCCCCAGATGTTTTATTTTGTTCTGTTTTTTTTTTTATTATTCTGTTCTCCTTCTTATACCTTGGTAAATTGTGAAACTGTCTGCAGTGAACATATCTTGCATTTTTAAAAGGAAGGCTATGGAAGATGGAAACCTCATAATCTTTTAGAGAAAAGAATTAGCAATTATGATCTTTACTGCAATACTATATTTTCAGAGCTCCTCAGAGTTACTATAGAGACATGTTGAGTTATATTGCCCTTCTATTGCAAAGTACTTTTCAGTGTTTACGAGCTATATTTAAAGGGACGCCCCCGGTGAAGCAAAGCTTCATTTAGAATGATATTTTATAATAATTCTGTGTGGCAGCGATACAACGGGAATAGAAGCAGCAGAATTTCATGCTTTACTCATATACAACCCAAGGTATATAAACACATATGGGAAGAAAAACAAATTTAGCATCATATTTAGAGTTTCCCTGTAGAGAACAGTTATTTTCATCATCACCCTCATTTTTGTGTCATGCTTAATATGCAAGCATGCACAGCTTCCTGTGTGAATATAGATATGCATCTGCTTTGCAGGGCCATGCACACGAGGTAGCTGAAGACTGCATCTATGTATACTCTTAGCTGGCAAGACATCTGGATGGATTTTTTAAAAACCTCACTTAACTTTTAAAAAAAATACACTGTATTTTGCTTGGACTTGTATTTATATCAGTCGTAGTCTTTTGATTCTCCCCTGATATTGGATTTGTGATATTGTCTACTATTTATCAAATCTATAATTGGAAGTATAAAGAATAGTCATTTTGAATTGTAACTGTATATTTTAAGGGAAAATATCTTATGTATTATTAAAGTCCCTCATCCACAGAGTGTCTTTAAAATAAAGACAACCATCAATCTTGCCTTGTAATAGAACTCTGCCAGAGACTGTGTTGAAACTAACTTGAGGAGAATATAACCACCAGCTCTAATTACAGGTGTAAGACTACCTATAATACAGGAACATACTGATACATACCAGGCATTATAGTTGTTGCTGAAGATACAAGTTGTGAACCATGTATCAGTGTTCACCAGGAACTCGTAGTGTAATAGAGAGCAACCACATAACTAAGTACCACCCAGTCAGATAGATTTATATTAAATGTTACAACAATATCACAAATGTGAAAGGACACATTCAGGATGTATCCAAAGGACTAAGGTGACAGAAATGATAAGAAAAAAACATACTAATGATGTCATAGGTTTTTCTGTTTTTTTTTTTTTCTCCTAGTGTGGAGCTCCTGTGTAGGCAGAAAAGACACATATGTTTTACATGGCCCTTGATATTATAAAAGAGTGCTGGAGGAAGTTTAGACGCTGTCAGGCTCAGATCTCCAGAGGCAGCCACTGAGAAAAAAATTACATCAAGTTAATGTCTCAAAGACAGTGCAAGGCACTCCAGGAGCCTGTGGAGCATTACAGAAAACTCACATGTAAACAGATTATTCAAATATAGAACAAAAAGATACCCCCACAATAGACTACTGGCAATGGTCGAGAGACAGCCCGAACTGACCTACTCTGGTAATAGGATAGCCAAACACCCCAATTATCATGCTAGAAACCCCATCCAATGACTGAGGGAACCGGATGCAGAGATCCACGGCCAGGCCCCAGGTAGAACTCCAGGAGTCCATTTGGCGAGAAAGAGGAGGGTTTATATGAGTGAGAATTGTTGAGACCAAAGTTCGATAAAGCACAGGGACAAATAGCCAAACAAATGGAAACACATGAATTATGAACCAAAGGCTGAGGACCCCCCAACTGGATCAGGCCCTCTGAATAGGTGAGACAGTTGATTGGCTTGATCTGTTTGGGAGGCATCTAGGCAGTGGTACCAGGTCCTGGGCTCGTTGCTTGAGTTAGCTGTTTGAAACCTGGGACTTATGCAGGGACACTTGGCTCAATCTGGGAGAAGGGGACTGGACCTGCCTGGACTGAGTCTATCAGGTCGATTCCAGTCATCGGGGGAGCTCCAGGAGTCCAATTAGTGAGAAAGAGGAGGGTTTATATGAGTGAGAATTGTTGAGACCAAAGTTGGATAAAGCACAGGGACAAATAGCCAAACGAATGGAAACACATGAACTATGAACCAATGGCTGAGGAGCCCCCAACTGGATCAGGCCCTCTGAATAAGTGAGACAGTTGATTACCTTGATCTGATTGGGAGGCATCCAGACAGTGGGACCGGTCCTGTGCTCATTGCATGAGTTGGCTGTTTGGAACCTGGGGCTTATACAGGGACACTTGGCTCAATCTGGGAGGAGGGGACTGGACCTGCCTGGACTGAATCTACCAGGGTGAACTCAATTCTCAGGGGAGTCTTTGAACTGGAGGAGATGGGAATAGGGGATGGGCTGGGGGGAAAGGGGGTGGGGGTGGGGATGGGAGAACAAGGAATCCGAGGCTGATAGGTAAAATTAAATTATAAAATACAAAAAAATTGTAATCAAGGCAAAAAATTTAAAATTATTTTTAATTTAAAAAATAAATAAATAATAAAAAAATATAGAACAAATTGCCAACATCAAAAATTTTCTGAGTGCTTAGAAAAAGCACAAGAATGCAGTCGTTACTATCATGGGTGGTATTTGATGGGCATTACAGTCAAACATCAGTGTAAACATATGATGCTTACTTGTTTAAAAAAAAACTTAATTTGTAAAGCATATGAGAAATTATGTCACACAGGAAGAAATCTTCCAGAATCCATCTCAATCCTGTTTGCCATGGGTGTCATCATTCTCTGAACTTGACACACGGAAAGAAATGCCACTGATAAAAATATGTGCCTGTGCTCTGCATTCACGTTGTCCTCACTTCACTATCCCAAAGTTATATAAAGACAAATGCTGTTTTGTGTCTTTGATGTTTCCTCGAGTAGAATTTTTACACAATCATCTGGACCTTCTGACCCTGACCCTGGTCATAACTATCTGCTTCAATTTTCATTTCTGAAGTTGATGATTTAAATTCAAAGCTTCACATGCTTTTGAGCACCATACTTAACAACACAGATGTGTGCCAACTCCTTCAACATACTATAATATCTAGAGCATTTAAACAACTAATTTAGACTAGTGTCCACCTCTGAGGGACAATCCAGTTAAAGTACCCACTGACCTCAGAAATCAACCTCAAGCTGGGTCACTGCTGGGACACTTTCTTTTCAGACATTAATTGCCCCAAATACGGGGTTCCAGCGTCATATTGGATAATTGGGTAGGACAATGTATGACACTCTGGAATATATTTATATTTTTATAGAAAATAAATCATTATAAAATATACAAAAATATATAAATAAAAACATTTTATGAAATATAAAAAAATTAAAGCATATTTTATTGTAAAGAAAAGTTGGAAATTACTATTAGTCAAGGCCAAATGTACAAGGTCATAGATGGTTTTGTTGCAATTTTGCTTAACTTGAAAATTCACCTAATGTTTAGAGTCTGGACTATTACTGGAGCTTGCACACCTCATGGTTATCAATCTTACAGTCCCTGTCCCTTATGGAAACTCAGGAAGACACCATAATTATCCCTCTTTCCCATTTTTCTGGAATTTGGAACTCATATCAGCCAATGTTGCCAAAGATTCTGATAAATATTTTCACAAATTCTTTTACAATAAAAATTGTAGGAGCAGAACCTTCTAAAAATGTAGATATGGCCTACCTATGACTGAGAACAAAATTTAGACCTCACTAAAGGTTAACTCCCCACCAAACAATGTTGCAAAAATTTAAGTCAAGAGAGAGGTAGTAATTTTCACACCTTTCCATAGTGTATGTTCATTATAGTATTTTTAACAAAATTTTTTTTAGGTTATATCCCAGTCATGTGTAAAAAGAAACAATAAAGATTTCTCAGCCCCATGCTGGTTGCACATGCCTTTAATCTCAGCACTCAGGAAGCAGAAGCAGATAGGCTGATCTCAGAGTTTAAGACCAGCCTGGTCTACATAACAAGTTCTAGGACAGCCAGAACACAGAGAGAAACCCTCTCTCAAAAAAATAAAACAAACAAGCAAAACAAAGAAGTTTCCCCTTTCATTCCCAGTGTATAAAGCAGAACAAAATTGTAGCTAGAGTTTTCCTGCCTTGCCCACAGTCAGGACAAATCTTTGTCACCCGCCAGTCCCACAGCTGCTCAGACCCAACCAAGTAAATACAGAGACTTATATTGCTTACAAACTGTATGGCCGTGGCAGGCTTCTTGCTAACTGTTCTTATAGCTTAAATTAACCCATTTTTATAAATCTATACCTTGCCACGTGGCTGGTGGCTTACCGGCGTCTTTACATGCTGCTTGTGCTGGCCATGGCTGCAGTGTCTCTCCCCCTTCTTCCTGTTTCCCCAATTCTCCTCTCTCCTTGTCCCACCTATACTTCCTGTCTGGTCGCTGGCCATCAGTGTTTTATTTATATAGAATGATATCCACAGCACAAAATATCAAGATACATTTTTTTCGTATGTGTAAAAATGGGTTTACCATTGGTGAAACATTACACCTCTCCATTTCAGGTACAGTGTGGGGGTTGATGAAAGAGACGTCTGGGTTTGAAACCTAATCTTTTTTTTTGTCCTGACTGGGCCACACAGTGTAGCTTTCTATAATATAAATAACACAATTGCATAAAATCTAAAGACATAAACAATTTATTTTAGAAAATAGAAGTAAATGAGTTTAACTAATTTTTACAATAAATATGTATTTAATAAACACATTAGATGAAATAAGCACTTTTTAGATACAGGATGATATGTAAATGTGAAATAAATGAATCTAAAGCTCTGCTTATAGATTTAAAACATTCCTTATAAAAAAGCAAAACAACATGGAAACACTAAATTTTAACTAATGAATACACTTGGAATATACTTAATTTGCTTCACATATGCTGTGGGATGGTGTGTATGTCAAATTGCTCTGACTGGTCAATAAATAAAACACTGATTGCCCAGTGGCCAGGCAGGAAGTATAGACGGAACTAACAGAGAGAAGAATTGAGAGAACAGGAAGGCGGAGGGAGAAACTGCCAGCTGCCATGGTGACAAGCAGCATGTGAAGATGGTGGTAAGCCACGAGCCACATGGCAAGGTATAGATTTATAGAAATGGATTAATCTAAGATGTAAGAACAGTTAGCAAGAAGCCTGCCACGGCCATACAGTTTGTAAACAATATAAGTCTCTGTGTTTACTTGGTTGGGTCTGAGCAGCTGTGGGACTGGCTGGTGACAGAGATTTGTCCTGACTGTGGGCCAGCTAGGAAAGCTCTAGCTACATGCATATGTAGATGTTGTTTCTTAGACAAAATCACAAAGATCATTTACTTCAGTGGAGGATAAAAGCTCTGAAGATCTGAAAGTGTGTGACCAGGTGGAACTGGGCAAGGATACTTTCCTCACTAAGAAGTGTAGAAAACAGAATGTAGCACTGTAAGGAATGGATATTTTTACAACCCAGAGGAATGTGTCTTTGCTTATCATACACACACACACACACACACACACACACACACACACACACACACACTAGCAGATAAAGTAGTCACTTCAAGCATAAACTGCAAGTCATCAGTAAGTGCATTTGTGAAAATGTGTGTCTCCTCTTTAGGCATCTACCTACAATGCCAGATACTTGGGGACACATTTGCACATCCTCTCCTTTTGGTGGAAGAATCCAGTTACCTGTCGCTCTATTCCTCCCTTCCTCCTCTATCATCAAAGTCTCAATCCCCCTCTTATCTCTGATGGCAACACTACTTTGCTTTTTATGTTAAGTCTTCTATCATCATTGTGTATATCTTCAGTGACACAAAGTTTAGTGAAATCATTTTTGGTTTCTGTTTTAAATTTGAGAGATGGGTACTCTCTTTTCCTTTGTACCTGCTTCAACATTATTCATAGTATATAATACAGTTTAGTTTCACAAGAAGTGACTGAGGAATCATGACTAAGTGAAATAATTAATGTTCTCAAATATATTTTACCCACAGTGTAGGTATATTCTTCAGGTAGAACTGATACATTGCCCTTTCAGAAGTAGAATAAATAATATCAAGAACTAATTCATTAAAATATGCTAGAGCAGATTAGTCAATGTTGTCAAACTACATTTTCCAGGGAAATTAAATAGCTAATTAACATAAATCTTGCCTTTACTGAATATTTGACTTACTGATTGAAATGAGGTATGCCAGGACATACTGTGAGTTAAGATTTAATTTTGAGAGCTGTTGAGAGTCTGTGCTAAAAACATAGAAATTCAGAGGTTCAAGTAAGCTAGTGTGGAACAGTAAAGTGGATGATATGTTAACCAGAAGTTAAAAAGCATAACTTACCCTTTCCTGAAATAGGCTTCTCCAAGTATGGCATATTCTAGCCTAAGTACTAGCCAGAGTTAACATAACTTTTAAACAACAAAAAGGTTTTGAATTTCTTTATATACTGAAAACAAAATCCAGTTATGCTCCAAAATTTTACTCTAAACAGAATGAAAACTTTCTTAATTAGGATGAATTTTCTGAGATAAAAGGACTTCAATGTGAGACTGAAAATCAGCTTATTTTAAGAATCATTGCTAAATTAAGTGGGCCTTTGGGATAAATTGACTGTTAAATGTCTCTGTGTGGTAATGAGTTCTTTACTGAGGCCAGTATTTAAATGCTTATTAATTACCCTGTTTTAAGCTGTAATTAACCTTTTTTCTATCTTTTTTTCTTACATATTTCCATGTATATACATAGATATAACTTTCTTCAAATTAGTCCCATCAGATAACAACGTATATTTATATAAGTATCTGATTTTAAAATATGTTTGTCAAAATTATGGGCCAGTACTTATTGGAAGGTATAAAGATCAAAGGGTGTTTTTGCCCTGTGGAGCCAATAGCTTATACATAACACACTTTTCTCCTATGGCAGCTAATGAGACATTCTGGCATAATATCCAGATTAGAATTCTTAAGATATCCTAGCAGAATCTCTGAAAAAAAAAAAAGAGTTTGATCAGTGGTTCCAGGTCAGGTGATAAACTAGTTAGAGTCAGATGTCTATGTTTGTATTGGAAAAGAAAAAACAAAATAAAAAAAAAAAAAAGGAAAACACCGAGGAGAGGAAGGTAATAGAGAAAAAAACTAAATGCTTTCAGGGTCAGGCATGTAGTTGACAGAATAGGTCCTACCAGGTTAGAGACAGACAAACCCACTAGACAATGCTAAATCATCTTCCAGCCAGTGTCAGCTCGGAGGCTCACTGGAGCACTGATTCTCCAATATAGAAATGGGATCCTCCTTGAAATTTGAAAATAAAGTAAAAAAAAAATCAAATAAAAAACTGTAAACTGTGAGTAATTTGACTAAGGGGCTGCAATTAAGAAACATAGATTTTAATCTCTTGAGTTGCCATGTGAAATAGGCCAACCCCAACAGAAGTTATTCTCCACACTAAATCAATGCACAGGAACACTTAAATAGAGCCCTGACCGGGAAGCAGAATATGGTTGACCTATGGATACAAGGAGCCATTGGTAATAACATTGTCAAAACCCTTGGAATGTGTACGATGAAGGTTTTAAAGAACAGAAAATATATGGATAATTATGATTCAGATTAATAGTGGAAGATGGAGGTGCTAAAGATTAAGCAACATAATGAATAGCATGTTTTATCACACTCGGGCATATATAGCCTCTCACCTACTATGTATACATACATATGTACATAAGTATATATGTATGAATATCCCATTCCTGTCACCATCATTTATGTTACAGGAATATTATTACACACTTTGTTATGTATATTCCTAGTGTATAATTGACTGGGGCACACATTACATGTTATATTTTCCAGACACAACTTACATAAATCTTACCATAACCTCTTAAATCATACATGCTAACTATGTCCATTTTCATATTGTCTAGAAGAACAAAATGTAAAATGAGGTAGTGCTTATGGTCATCTAGCACATACATACCATAAATGGAGATAAGCTCATTCTGTACCCAGAATTCTAGAGTTGGTTTTTGTTTGCTATAAATTGGTCTGGAGCTAACTACATAGCCCAGGCTGGCCTTAAACTAGCAGCAATGTGTCTTATTTAGTCTCCTAAATCTGATGTTTTCGATATGAGCTGCAACACCATGATTCTGCAATGTGTTTCAACAGTGGCCATTTTCCAGGTGGAGAGATCTCCATATTATCATAAACTGCATTGCAAAGAGTATTGTAAATTATCTATTTGAGTCTTCTAGAAATTTTTAAGGACAAATATTTAGAAGATATGCAGGGATTATGATGCTTCAATAAAGTGGAGATTGCAGTGTTTCCTTCAAGATCCATGACTATACAACTTTTTGGGTACTATGCTAGGTTTCCAGTACCAGACACCGTATCCCTCTTGTTGAGCAGGTCTTAAATCCAATTTGAGATTTTTTTTTGTTCACTGTCATGGTTTGAGTGCCACTACTACACCCTCAGAGTTATCATACTATACTGGTCAATTTTGTGGTTCACATGAAGCATAGCTGGATAGAATTCTTAGTCCCTTACCTCCTTTAGGAGCTTGCAAGGCACCTTATGAAAGGTATTTCTCAAGGAGTAGATTCTCAGCTCAGCTCCAACTGGGAGACCTCTGGGACCTGTTTCTGAAGTGCCTGGTATCTTCAGCAACAGTGACTATCCTTCCTTCTGGGAGACAAGCATGGTAAATAGCAATAGCATATAATGTTTGGGGATGTAGATAGTACTATATATCCTGGAGTAACTGAAGAAATTGGGAAAGTAAAAAGACATCATTACAGGGCAGGGAGAAGTAGAGAGGGAAATAACATGGAATAAGAACTCTGAAATAGGAAATGGAATGAGTTGGCTCTAATTATGGAATGGGGAAGATAAATAAAGAGGAGTGGGTGAAGAGGGTAAAATATCTGTAAGTAATTCTGGAAAAATCATAAGGACTTACACTACTAAATATGCACCTAAATACAATTATATATATATATACATATATATATATAATAAATACATATATGTATATATTATATATAATGACATTTTCCTATCTGGACTGACAATGTTCTTTCAAAGAGCAATAGACATTATAACAACAACAAAAATAAAAATCAGAACTGAGAAGCAATCTTTCAAGTTGTTTGGAAGGGTTTTTATTTTAAATTTTCTATTTACTCTTTATACACAGTGAAAAGAAAACAGGAGAATCGACAAAACCATTTGGCATGACCTTGTGACCTTTTTTTTCTGTCGTTGACACTGTTTAAGAGATGGTAGTACAGACATTTCTGTTGAGATAGACATCACTATATAATTTAATGGAAGCATTTTACATATACTAGTAAAATGAGTATTAGAAAATGTGATCCTTAGTGGTTTTCTGTACAAAAATGTCCCACTTACACTACGTGGTGGTATTTTATTTGTACTGAAATGTGATTTTAATTGTATGTTAATAAATAAATTTGCCCGGAGGTCAGAGCTATTAGAGCCATAGAAAGAGCGTGGTGGTGGTGGCACACGCCTGTAATCCCAGCACTTGGTAGAAGAGCTAGGTAGATCTCTGTGTGCTCAGGGATACAGCCAGCATCAGAAACATATGCCTTTAAGACCTGGAGGGCTGTACTTACAGGCAGTGACGAGGCAGTCATGTGTTTGGGTTTACAACCAATGAGAAGGCAGAACAGAAAGACTATATTAAAGACAAACACACAGGAAGTAGGTCTCTTTCGGAGAAGTAGGAGCACCGCAGGAGGAAGGGTAAGATTTTAGCTCTGAGCTCTGACCTCTTGGCTTTCTCTTTTACATTGGTTCTGTGTTTCTTATTTAATAAGGCGGTTGGTTACATCTACAGTATATATCATGAGTTTCATTTTGTTGAGTTCTCTTAAGTTTTCTTTTCAGAGTGCAGTTATTACTTTTACACCTTCAAACATTCACTTCAAGTATTTTTCAAGAACCAATAAATCAACGCTTAATTTCTCTTGTGTGATTTCCCAAACATTTTCTTCTAAAGTTTTTGGTAAGTTGATATCTCCTTGAAGAAAATCAATCATATATAACTTGAGTGTACATAGTACATTTGATATAGAATTAGACATCCCCTGGTTTCCAGCTTATGCCCTATTATTTTCATGAGAGTGAGACTTTCTTGTTAGTGATCCTGTAGGAAACTTAGATGAATGAATGAGTGTAAGTAACTATTCCCTTTATTACTCATTATTCTAAGAATGAATATTGTTTTGTGAAGAATAATTTTCTTTGTAGAAGTTGTTTTCTGTATTTTAGTGAGGCAATCTTCTAGAATATTGTCAGGCTATATAAAGATTTATGGAGAAAAAAAATATGTGGGCTATTTACAACCCTGTGAATTCATATCATTTTCTTTCTGTTTTTGCCTAACAATGTATTTATCTACTTAGCAGAGATATCTGTAATCCATTATAAAATAATGTAAACATCCAAGTCTCCATTATGTTCTATTACTTCACTCTGACTTCTGTGTTCCTTATGATGCTGTGACATCTTTTCTGTTTTAAATTTGTTTCTGTAGAATTATTGTTTGTATTTTTCTCTTACTACAAGAGGATATTTGTATACTTAATAAGAACAGACACATTATAATTCCCTTAAGTATAAACAAATAGCTGAAACCCTTACCTTTATCACTAACAATCTCATCAATATAAAATTTTATTTATGACATAAACTAATTTAAATATTTTAATCAGATACTTCATATTCTTTTATCAATAATTTAAAATATATATTTTAACACATTAATCCTCTAAAATGATCACAAATCTATGTTGTATGAGGTCATAGATAAAAAATTTTGAATGGTAGTTTTCTGATAGGTACAGGTGTCTTCTCATAAATATCAAACTATTAAGGCTGATGTATAAAGAAGTAAATGATCAATTATGTGAGAAATCAATTTTTAAAACTTCTTATTCCAAGATGTGATGATATAAGAAGCTTCCAGCTTCATTTAGGCTGGAGATTCTTCCTTCAAGTTCCTTCACTCAATGGTACTGGAAACTATAACATGCTATTATAATATTGTATAGATTAAACAAAATCCTGAACCCCCAGAATCTGAGATATATGACATTATAAAGCATGTTTTTATTTCTTCCAAAAACTTCAGTAGCAACATTATTCTGAAAACTGCTCTATCCCATAGCAGTGTGTGACACTATTCATTAGGAGACATGGAAAGATGTATACTCACCCAAATAGAAAACTGGTGGCACAATAAGTATGGATGCCACCCAAATCCAACATGGTATTTGGTTTAATTTTATTGGAGTTACTTAGAGGAACAAAGAAGATTCAAAGCCACATGTAGCATCCAAGCCCACCCTAGAATGGTTGACAGTTCAATCGAGGAGGAAACATGGAGCACAGTGCACAACACAACCGGCAGAGAGCTGAGCGTGCTGATGTCAGAGTGCGTCCTTTCCAGATGTTTCAGTTGCTCTCTGAGATGCTTGAAGGAAGTTTTGTTGGCCTTTGTTTCCTTCAAGCTCTTCAAAACATTTCTGTTTCTTCCAGGTTTCTTGGCTGGTATCAGGTTGTACTGGGCAGGGCATCTCATCTGAGAAGGACTCTCAACAATCTTTACTACTTACATAGTTTTAGAGAGAGAGGGACCCACTGAAGTCAGTCCGTTTCAGGCCCTTTCTGAAGCCATTTTGAGGCGTTTACTTCTTGAGGTTGCAACTTTCTTGTGCCATGAACATTTTCACCTCCCTTTAGAACATCCTGTTGTTTCTATTAATAGTCTACCTTAAAATAGCCTGGTTTGTTTTTTCACATCTGCTTTATTGCCCTGTGCATAAATGGGCTCCCACCCAGTCTGCAGCAGATCAGACCCAAGTAAATACACAGAGGCTTATATTAATTAAAACTGCCCAGCCATTAGCTCAAGCTTACTACTGATTATCTCTTACACTTAAACTCAGCCTATTCCTGTTAACCTATATGTCTCCACATGGTCCGTGGCTTTACCTGTGTGCCATTACATGCTGATCCCTAGACAGTGGGCTGGCTTCTCCCTGACTCAGCCTTCCTCTTCTCAGAAATCTCCTTGTCTTCTTATCCCACCTATACTTCCTGCCTGGCTACTGGCCAATCAGTGTTTTATAAAACCAGTTTACAAATGCATTATTCCACAGCACCACCAAGATGGAAGATTTGAATCTCGGAGGCAACTGCAATGCATCACCTAGGTTCCAGCACCTATTATTGCCATAAATGCTTTGAGATATTTTCTTTACCTTAGGCATCTCTAAGGGTATTTTCAAAGTTTGGAAAATGAAAAATTATTTTGAATTACAACACTTATTTTCTTTTTTAAAAATCTTATAATTTAATTTTACATATCAGCTAGAGATTCCCCTGTCTTCCCTCCTCCAGCCTCCCTCCCCAACTTCCCCCCCAGCCCACCCCCATTCCTATCTCCATTAGGGCAAGGACTCCCCTAGGGATTCAGCTCAGCCTGGTAGATTCAGTCAAGGCAGGTCCAGTCCCCTCCTCCCTTCACCCAGGCTAAGCAAAGTATTCCTGCATAGGCCCCAGGTTCCAATCAGCCAGCTCAAGCACTAAGGACAGGTCCTGGTCTGACTGCTACTCACAACTCCAGGGAGGCTACCTAGAAAAGAGGACCCTAAGAAAGACACAGGGATTGCCCAATAACAGAGAAATGGATGAGATCTACATAAGCAAACTGGACATGAGGTGGGGTAATGAAGGGCAAGGGTCGAGGGAAAGAGAGCTTAGGGGAGCGGGAGATCCCAGTTGGATCAAGAACAGAGAGGGAGAACAAGAAAAAAGAGACCATGATAAATGAAGGCCCATGAAAATAAGAAGAAACAACACCTATTTTCAACAAACCTAAATATACTTCATTTTTATTTACTCTAAATTGGATTTAGGAGGAAAACAACCAAATTTAAATCATAGCTAATAATAATTCTTATCATTTACCAAGACTATGAAGTATCATTGTTAGTTACTTTGTAATTTTCATTGATTTTGAATTCTCTAACTATTGAAAAGTAAAGTTAGCTCTAACATAAAGTAATAAAATTAAACAAATTATGATCATGGAAGATTATTGCTTCTACATAAAACAGTCTAGGCTTGGACAATCTAAGAAAGCCAGCATTATGTTTCAGAATTACCAGGAAAATAGACTACTGTATTTTGTTGTATTATCTTCACAATGGACTAATGGTCCAAGGGAAGTAACTAACCTTTTAAGGTTTAGACATATCCTGTATAATTACATCTGAGTAAAACAGAACTGAGCAATATGGACTGCACTTTGTGTAGCTGCCCAGCAAAAAAAAGAAAAGTAATCAATGTCAAGGAATGGAGAAAAACTCATAACTGCGGGAACAGCTCTCTCTGTCTCTGCCATGGGCTCAATGATCCGAAAACTCAGTGTTCAGAGAAATTTTTATTTTAAATCTCATAAGTACTTTACTCCAACAGCAATCTATCTCTGTGGCTTGAGTTTCTATTATTTGATGGGCTAGTCTTTTTTACTTTAAATCTTTTGTACTTGGTAACAATGGTTCATATGCTAATTCTCTGAGATTAGTTGAGTTTTATACCACTGTATAAGAATAACTTTTTATAAATTCATGCCATATATATGTATATATGCATATATGTGTGTCATATATACATACACACATATATATGTGCATATTATATATATATATATATATATATATATATATTAGGTCATGTATTTCCTAAGTTTGAAGGACAGAAAGATATATTAGATCAAATGTAGGTTATACAGATATGCGACCAAAATATTAAACTGTAAACCTGATAAGAGATAAGTTAAATACTCTTTAAGACCAAAAATAATTCATTTTCCCCCTGTAATTCTACTATCTATTGTTTTACCTGTTCTGTGTGTTTGTTTTGAGCATATGCACCTAAATTATCTATGTATTTGTGCCTTGTTTTAACTATGCCTTATTCCAAGGAAACACCATAAATTAAACCTTTTGTATTTTTCAGATTATTACTTACTTTGGTGACATTGTTTTTCTTTCTCAGATTTTTTATGTCTGTTACATCTTTAGGAATTTTCAATTTGTATGTGCCTTATCTCTCCTCATTGCTTCTTAGATCAAAAGGAACATTGATTTCCCCTTTGCTGATGGGAACCTTCTTCCATTCACCTTTTTTTTGTTTATGCATGAATTCAAGCCTCTACTTCCTTACAGCAAAATCCTGGCCTTTGTACATTCCTGCTAGAGAAGTGACAGACCCTGTATTCTGAATCCTGATAAGTGACCTGGCAGCTGGCAACGGGCCTTCAAATTCCTGCATACTTCAGATTGCTCCATGAGAACCTCCTAGAACGTGTTGAGAATTTAGTTACCCAAACATGTTGATCAGTAGTTCCTAAATATCTTTTCTTTTCCTTTCTTTTCTCTTCTTTTCCTTTATTTTTCAACTGTACAGGGCATTTACAGAATATCTGGTCTTTTTACCAGTTTATTGCAAGCTTACTAAGACAAGTTGTTCATTTTGTAAGACACTAATGACAACATATAGCTTTCTATGTTTGGGAAAATTTTTCAATACTTTTTAAATATATCTCTAGTTTGTTTGTTTTAATTTACCCTATGTATCTCCTTTGTGTGTTTATACTGCACCCTTTGGTTTTCCTTTCATTCATCCTAATGCTATAAAAATATTCAATTTTTAAGACAACTTTATATCATTCCTTATAAAATTCCTACTAGAATTTTATTAGTGATCAATGAAATTGCTATTTTAGACTTATTTATATCCAGGAGAATATGTTTTTCCATATGTCTATTGGTGTTTTGTGAGGTACAAAAACATGGACCCCAAGTGTGATATCTCGCTTTTTATATCCAAAATATTCCATAGTGACAAGTACCAAGGTAATGCAAGGATATTACTAGTTTCACAAATAAAATATTGTATGAATTATATACATGTATGAGAAATAGCATATGTTTTTATATCCATCGTCTTAATATGATGAAGAAATACTCCAAAAATAACTTACATGCTAATTTTAACTTAGAAAATACTATATTCTTATAATAAATACACAGCGGTCTAGATTTTCAAACCTAAACAAGCCATTTGTTAGAAATTTTAAAGGACGTGTCCATTCAATTTTTCAACTTAGATTATGAAAAAAAAATACCCAGAATGTGTTTCAATGAAAGAAACCAATATATATTACTGAAAAATGACAAAAAATATTGATTTCTCTACCAAATTAATAAGTTTGTGAGGGATAGGTTAATGTGATGGTTTTGTTTTTGATGTTTGATCCTTTAATAATGAGTAGCAATGATGGCAGTCAAAGCGTTAAGTGCACTGCTACTTTCTTGAAAGACCTTAAAGTTTTCAGCATAGATGATACTGTGAAAAAAAACCTGCCAAACCACAGTAAATGTTGAAATAAGGGAAAAGGTATAGTTAAAAGTTAACAGGTTCTTTTTTTATTGTTAGTTATCACATAGTAAAAATTTTAAAAGAGGTTTCAAAGAAGAATTTAATTTTCACAAATATTCTCATTAGCACAGTTAAGGGACACTAGTAATTAGACTGCATGTTTAACATGAAAAACAATCCTGCAGAGTTTTAATTGAAGGGATTTATGCATATTTAGTGGGCTTAATATGGTATCTTCTTGAATGATTCTCCTAAGTAATTTGGGCAGAGTGTGATTAGGTTGAAATAAAGCCAACTCTCAGTGGAGCAACCACAATGAATGTACAGATGTTGGATAAGTTGTATTGTTCCCACTGAAGAGGACTGCTGTAGCATTGGAAAACCCAACACTTTAGATACTTGGGTCAGAGAGATAATTGTGACATGACCCTGTCATCTTGTTGTCTGTGTTTAGCTTCCTAGATTCCAAACATTGCAATATTAAGAATGAATTCTCTTCCCTTTGCAGAACAGTGGTGGAAAAGCAAGGAAATTCTGAAACCAAGTATGACAAGCAAATTTCCTTCTTTCTACCTTGGGAAAGTTTTGCACAGCATTTGAATTGCCAAAAGCTCTTGACTCAGCCACATAAATATGAAAAATTGGTGAAATGTGAGATCTTGAACCCATATGATTTATTAATATTTATGTTAGAGATGGATTCAAATCAAGTATTTATTGATGAAAAGCAATCAATAATGCATTAAAATAATTAAACAACATAATATCAAATTGAGATGTATATAGCATTGTGCCAATGCAGGTAAGTATTTCAAGAAAAAATTAAATATTTCAGTGATGTTTTAATATAGAGTCAAGTAAAACATAAATATTATGAATCAGGAGTGAAACACTAAGTCACATTTACATTGTATACAAAACTATATTTCTTTGGCTATGGTGTAGTGGGTAGCCATTCCAGCTTGGTTCTGGAAGTTCCAACCCCCATTGAGACTCTGGCAACTGTCACGCCTACGAGGCGGGGCAAGGGGAGGCGCCGGGGGACCGGAGAGTTGGATGGGTCAACGCTCTCTCTGGGCGCTCTCTCGTGCTGGAACGCTGACCGGTGGAGACTGACTGTGCAGAGCTCCGGAGAACACCGCTGGACTGCATTACACCTTCCCCAGACCCTGCTACCTACCCATTACTTAATTTGTGAGTTACGCCATTAAATAAATATCCTTTTAACTACGTGGAGTGGCCAAAATAATTTCTCCAATATCCGCCTCGTAGGCGTGACAGTTGCCAGAGTCTCAATAGGGGTTGGAACTTCCAGAACCAAGCTGGAATGGCTACCCACTACATCATGGATTGTTTTATTATCTTGAAAACTTTACTTCATCTATTCAAAAATTATCCTATTACATTTATAATTTGAAATCTAAGTTATAACTTGATGAATTCTTGGTTATTGACACAGGGTAGAAAAAGTAGACTATATTTTGTTGGATTGATGACTAAAGGAATAAGTCTAAAATGGCATTAATAGCTTTTATGAACATATTTTGTTCTTCAGATAGTTATAAATATGTGGAGAATATTGAGATTCATCAAATCTGTGCCTAGCATTGAGAACCTGCTATGTCAGAAGATGCTTTGAGAATGAAATTGTCTTTCTTTCTGCAGGTATCCCAGAAATGGTGTCCATGTGCAAAGCTCAGTTAATGGTCTGAAATACCTACTCTGTAAAGTACATTTAACAGTTATCTGAAACCTCCCCCAAATTAAATGATATAAATAACACTTGCCATCTGATATTTTGCTACAATTATTCAAAGAAAATGCAAATGATCCTAGTGTAGTAAAAAGAGTTTTCCATTTCACTTTATTATAGTGTTTTGATTAACTACACCATTATAATAAGGGGAAAATCCTGAATAAATTGCCATCAATTTTAGTCTTATTAACAAACACATAAAAGTAATGATTAAACACCAAACAATGTGGTAATGTGAGTTTTTCTGTTTTATTGTATTTCTTTATCCCTCTGTGCATATTAAAAGGCAAAAAACGTAATTATCTTCTCCCTTTGTGACACATATAGTGTTATATATTTTTTTTTCATTTGAACCATTTATTGAATTAGAGAAACACTTTCTGCTTTTCTACCAAGAATACTGTAATCTTGAATTTTTTTTCTGTTAATATCAATTGTAGGCAGTTCATACCATCTGTTAGATGGATGTGAATGTTTTAGTTTTATATCATTGTCTTTTTATTGTTTATATAAATATTTTTAGAAACAAATATAATTACATTATTTCTTTCCCCCCTTTCCTTAATCATATTCCTCTCAGGTACCTGCCTTGATGTCTTTCACATTAATTAACCTAAACATGTAAACACAACCCTTTCAATCTGTAAAAAGGGATTTCTAGATGATAATGTATAAATGATTGGTGCACTCTTCCCTGGGGAAACCTAGTCATTCAGCTCTCAACATTCCTTAATTTCCCGTAATTCTTTGTCTATGGTAACACCGCAAGAGATTTCCTTCTTGAAATTAGCATTTTCTTACAGAGACACCTACTTGACTCCATTTTGAAGCTAGGAGCCATTGTGTTAATTTTTTAAGACTAAGTGTACATTACTGGTAGAGTTTTGTTGCTCTGTTTCCTGGAACCTGACCTTCCCCAGTTTATGACCTTGATTTGTTTTTGAGAATACCCTGACCCTTCTGACCCTCCCTGACCCCTCCATAATCACATGGCGGGTGATCATGTGACATACTTAAATTTTTTTTTGTATTTCCTTATTGCCCCACTGTCTCCCTTCTATAAACCTACTCATGATTTTACTCCTTAAAAGGGGCCCAAGAGATGGATTCAGGGGTGCTCTCTTTAACCCAACTTAGGAGTCAGTCTCTGGCCAGTTAGTTCTTGGGTACACACCAATAAAAATCAAGCTTGCTTCAAATTTGGCTCAAATTGTGGTAGTAGGCTTATTCTCGCCATTGGGATTAACACTTAACCTCTCTACCTTGTAGTTAATTTTGGATACATGTTTGTTAATCTTACTGATTTTTACAAAGAACCAACTCTGTTTCAGTGATTCTTTGCATTTGTTTGCTTGTTGTTTCTACTTTATTGATGACTGGCCCAAGTTTAATTATTTCTTGCCATTCCCTACTTTTAAGTATGATTTCTTCTTTTTGTTCTAGAGCTTTCATGGGTGGTGTTAAGGTACTAGTATTAGATCTGATCTGTTCTTTTTTTTTTTTTTTTTTTTTTTTTTTGGTTTTTCGAGACAGGGTTTCTCTGTGTAGCTTTGCGCCTTTCCTGGAACTCACTTGGTAGCCCAGGCTGGCCTCAAACTCACAGAGATCTGCCTGGCTCTGCCTCCCGAGTGCTGGGATTAAAGGCGTGCGCCACCACCGCCCGGCTGATCTGTCCTTTTTTTATGAGGGTACTTAGTGCTATGAATTGGCTTCTGAGAACTGCCATCATTGTGTCCATAACTTTGGGCATACTGTGGATTCACTTTTATTCAATAGAGAGATGTTTACTTTTAATGACTTTGTATGATTTCTGTTGTTTCTGTTGTTGATATCCAGCTTTAATCCATAGTGGTCAGACAGGATGCAGGGTGCTATTTCAATTTTATTGTTTCTATTGAGACTTCCTTTTTGTCGTAGTATGTGGTCAGTTTTGGAGCAAGTTCTATAATGTCCTAAGAAGAAGGTATATATTTTTTTCCTGTTTGGGTGAAATGTTATATAAACATCTATTAGGTTTATTTGGATTCTAACATAAGTTAGTTCCAGTATTTCTCTGCTTATGTTTTGTCCTGATGACCTGTATATTGGCAGAAATGGGTTACTGAAGTCTCCCAGAATAGGAGTATGAGGGTCAATATATGACTTAAACTGCAGTAATGTTTTTTTTTTCTTTTTTTTTATGAACTTGGTGGCCTGGTGTTTGGTGCACAGATGTTAAGAATTGCAGTTTCCTCTTGGTGGAATTTTTCCGAAATGAATATGTAATATCCTTCCCTATCCTAATTCGTTTGGGTTTGAAGTCAATTTTTTGAGATATTAAAATGGTGACACCGGCTCGCTTTTGAAGTCCCTTTCCTTGGAATAACATATTCTATCCTTTTTCCCTGAGGTGATATCTATCCTGGCTGTTGAGGTGTATTTCCTGGATGCAGCAGAAGTATGGATCCTTTTTAGCATATATTCTGTTACTCTGTATCTTCTTATTAAGGGAATTGAAACTGTTGGTATTAAATCATATCAAGGAACAGTGTTTTTTTTAATTCCTATTATTTTTTGTTGTTTTTCTTGTTGCTATTGTTATGATAGTGGTGGCTGAGTGAGTGAGTGAGTGAGTGTTTGTGTGTGTGTGTGTGTGTGTGTGTGTGTGTGTGTGTGTGTGTGTGTATTTCCCTTCTTGTGATTAGCTGTACTAGAGTATTTATTTCTTGTATTTCCTTATATGTTGTTAACCTCTTTAGGTTGAGTTTTCCTTCTAGGACTTCTGTAAGGCTGGATTTATAGATAGATATTGCTTGAATTTGGTTTTAACATGGAATGTCTTATTTTATCCATCTATTGTGATTGAAAATTTTGCAGGATATAGTAGTCTCTGCTTCTATTTGTGTTCTCTTAGAGTTTATAGAACATCTTTCCAGGCCTCTCTGGCTTCCAGAATGTCCATTGAGAAGCTATGTGTTACTCTAATAGGTGTGTCTTTTTAAATTTTACTTGATCTTTTTCCCTCGAAGTGTTTAACATTCTATTGTCATTCTGTATGTTCAGTGCTTCCCTTATTAAGTGCTGAGGGACTCTCTCTTCTGGTTCAGTCTATGTGATGCTCTGTATGCTTCTTGTACTTTGATAGGCATCTCCTTCTTTAGGTGAGGAAAATTTCTTTCTAATCTTTTTGAAAATGTTTCTGTGATTTTGATGTGGGAAAGATTTGTGTCATGGACTGGGGATGGTGGATAGGTGGAGAAGGGAAGATGTGGCAGGTGGTCTGCTGCAGAGTTAGGGATGAGACTGGACTGGGGAATTAGATTCGGAGAAGAGGGAGGGGCAAAGATCTACAGTCAGCCTACCTCCATCCTTGGCCAGAGTGCTGTTTACTAGAATTTTAATGATAATTGGATGCATATGCATCATACTTTACTTTTGTTTTCAATTGTGAAGAAACACAGGGCTTTTATCTAGGAGATAAAAAACCAAAATACTCCAGTATCTCCTATTGAAATCTCATATTTAAGTTTTGCTGTGTCATATTACATGTCCCCTCCACCTCGGTTGGGACTATCCATGTTCCAACCCAAGATGAGGAACCTTTTGTCCATAAGCCACTTTAAAGGGCCAAAGTAAAAGCAGAAATCAGAAAAAGGAGGTTTACCCAATGTGACCACATTTCAACAGAAGGCAAAAGAGAGCCAGCGAACCCCTCAATCCCATCCTTAAGTCCTTAAGGAAGATTAATTTTTAAATAGGGGGCCATGGACATACACATCTGAGCAGCCCTGATAAAGTTGTGGTACTACCTACCATTGACCTATCAATGTCTGGGCTCCAGTCCACTCCTTTAAGATAGTCTGAGAGGTTATTAGAACTATAAAATATCTCTGTGTTAGTTATCTTCTCACTCTGGCTGGGCACTTTTCTTTCATCCAGGATAAGATTCTTGGGATCAATTCATATCCCTTTGTGTTCCCACGTCTCAATAATCAGATTGAGAAACACAAGTATCTCTGCATTTCTGCCTGACCAGTTACAACCACATTTTATATTAATGTCAGTTCTATTTTTCTCTTTGGTTTTGACTCTGTGAAATACTTCAGGAATAGTAAGTTAACTCTACATGGGGAGATAAGTTAAAAATAATGCTTGGATGATTTAAAATTGCTGCTATGTATTTCTTAGAACAAGTGTCTTTGCAAATTTTTTTATCATTACTGGCAACTGATGAAAATTTTCACTTTGATGCTTCTTAATTATTAATTTTAGTAGATACACTTTTACAGGGAAATGTACTATGTATTTTAAATCATTGTTTTGAGAAGTTTTTTCCCACTAGCAGTCACGGAAACAAACTAAGATGAGAATTGTGCAAAATGAAATATCATGCAGAGTGTATAGGATGTTAGCATAAATCAGATTCAGAGAAAGAAGAAATCATGTAAGGCTGTATTTCTTAGCAAGGGAGAGATGATATTTCAGCTGGGACTTCAGACAGATAAGGATAGTGTAGTATCTATCTTGGGAAAAAAATATTCCTGGAAACAAACACAAAAATACCCTAAAGTCTATCATTTCCCAGAGAGATGCTTTCAACCATGACGGAGGTGATTTTATACAAATCAAGTTGGGGGAGTTAGATTTGTTAGTATTGGAGTAAGGGGTGACTAGAATAAATAGTTTTCAATGTCAACTGATGGGATGCTAGAGATCAGCTCTGTGGGAAATAGAGAATTACTGAATATCTGTGAACAGAAGGATAAAAGATACCAAAGAGATACACTGTGAATTCATATGGGTACTTCTGCAAATTCTATTTAGTTCAATAAAAGGATAAAAATACAAGCACATGAGGGAGTAAAAGTTTGATTACTTCAGAAATTGTATTTATTCATTTAATGAAGTGGGATTAGAGCAGAAAGTAGGTGGTAACTATTTATGGAAAAGATAGCAATGTGTGGGTAACATTGTTTCCTGGACCAATGGTCTCACCCAGTGAGATCCAAACTGTTCTAAAGGTGTTTTGTTTTGTTTTATACACATAGTGTGATAAAAAACAAAACAAAACAAAAAAAAAACCCACTGAGGAAAGTAAAGTTTGCTCCTCAGAGATTTTAGCTTTTCCTAATGCAAATATGACAAAGTGGTTTTGAAGTCATAACCAATAAATAGGTAAATGATTTTTTATCTCCTTAATCCATTTTGAAATATAGGAAGATATGACATTCTTACCAGCTACAGTAATTATTAAAGGTAGGGAAATGAGAGACAAGGGAAAGATATTCCTTTGGCTGCTGTACTGCTCACTGATACGTTGATTTAAAGGGAAAAAAAGGCATTGTGTTAAAAAGTGGCTGAGGAATAAAAGTTAAGATCTCATCACTAGAAAAACCAAAGATTCAAATATGGTAGGATCTTTTCCTAAATCACCTGAATCAGTTGATTCTACTGTTATAAACAAGCTCTTTTATCAAGAGACAAGAATCTTGTTGATCCAGGTCAATAACTTGGCTAAGGAAGGACCTCGATGAAGGTGGAGCCACATTACGCCATCAGAAAGAGGAATAACTAGATGTCTGATGAGGTACACTACCATTCCTTCTCATAATGTCCTCCTCTAGCACAGTATAGTGCTGGGTTGCAGCCAAGCAGCTTACTATATGGCCTCATTTCATGACTTTTTCAGAGAAGTGTAACTTTATTTCTTCCTTCTGGCTTTTCCCTAAGTATGCTTTCCTGTAACTAGAGTTTTCCTGCCTTGCCCACAGTCAGGACAAATCTTTATCATTCACCAGTCCCACAGCCGCTCAGACCCAACCAAGTAAACACAAAGAAATATTGCTTACAAACTGTATGGCCATGGCAGGCTTCTTGCTAACTGTTCTTATAGCTTAAATTAATCCATTTCCATAAATCTGTACCTTGCCACATGGCTCGTGGCTTACTGGCATCTTCACATGCTGCTTGTCATGGCAGCGGCTGGCAGTGACTCCTTCTGCATTCCTGTTCTTTCTTTTCTTCTCTCTGTTAGTCCTGCCTATACTTCCTTCCTAGCCACTGGCCGATCAGTGTTTTATTTATTGACCAGTGTTTTATTTATTGACCAATCAGAGTAATTTGACATACAGACCATCCCACAGCACTTTCCCCAACATGCTGGGCTTGTGTCCTTCCTCAAAGCTCTCCTCTCTGCCATATGACTATTATTGACCCATGTGTCTGTCCTCCATGCCATCTTAAACAATATGGCTTGTTTCCTTGGCTCCTTCATTCTCCTCCATGCTGGTGCTGAGATATACAGCTTTGCCAGACCTTGGTGTTTTTCTTTTAAAACTATTCTTGTGTGCATCCATTCTTCAATTATTATATCAGTGAGAACCTCAAAAGGGAGCCCACTTTCCGTTTGTGCAGATGACTTGTGGTACTATTAGTAATTTAAAGATTATTCAATGTATATGGGGAAAATGTGAGTAACTTGGACACAAAGACAGACCGTTTTATGTAAAGGGGTGGGCCACCATCACAGTTTGTTATTCATAGAGTCACAGAAACACTTTTTTTGTGTGAATTCCAAAAGAAAAATATGTTATGAGAAACAGAGGGCAGGACTTCTTACTAAATGTTGTTAGAATCAAGTCTATTCTTCTTCCTTGTTGAGGAAAGGACATAAGATTCTCTCAGCAGAGACTGAATAGTATTCACTGTACATGAAGTGCTATTCTAATAGTAACCCATTTGGTCCTTACAACCATATACAATAGATGTTATTATGAACATCAATCCCTGTTACAGATATTCTCTGGACAGTGACAAGTCAATAGTGAACAGCACAATGATAAAATGATAACTGTCTGCTTAGATCTTTTGTTAGAAGTTCTATAATGAAAATATAGTGAATACCTGTTTCACCATATGTCAGTAATGAAATAAAGACTGATAAATAAGGGATTTTTAGGAAGTAGGTGAACACAGAATTGCCCTACTGTGCCCTAACTAAAACATACCATTACCCTATGAACCTGTAACATTTGCAGTATTTGTCTAAGTTATATGTTGGCTATCACAGAGTGCTATGAAAGATCCTAAAATGTATGGGAGATGTTAGGTAAGGACAAATCTTTTTAGGGCAATTCACAGGCTATGAGTGGAAGGACAGTAAGAACCCTGGAACTCAACTTGAAAGTATGCTGTACATCCCAGGCTATCAAAGAAGAAAGAAAAGGCCAGTTTCAGAGTATGATAAATAGTAGACATCTAGAGAAACCCTTACTGGTTTACTGTTCCTATTCCAAGGGAAGTTGAATGCAGGGTTTAAGTTCAGCAAGATGGTCAAAAGCAGCTTTGCAGTAATTCTCCATGATATTAAAATGAACTTTTTTCAGGACCTTGTAAAGTCATTAATTCTTAAGCTCTAAGAGCTAAAGGAAGGACTCAGAATGTAAAGGTGCTAGGTGCCAAGCCTGTTGTTCTGAGTTAGATAAACAGAACCCACATGGCAGGAATAGAAAAACAATTCTGGAAAGTCATCCTCAGACCTACACTCATACCATAATGTGATTCCATGCCCCCTCACAATGCTAAACATCTAACAAAACAAATAATAAACATCTTAAAAGTTTAAGATGCAGAATAGCAATTTTGTTTAAAGGTATGTGAAAGTAGTTCATGTATCTATTCTTTCATATTTGGGGATATAAAACAGATAATTCATATTTGAAGGAGATAAAAGAAAAACATAAGAAATTGTAGTGGGTTACAGTAACAGAGCTTTGTCGTGATAAATCCAGAGTATTTCCTCTGTCTCTTTTGCACAAACATTATTTATGGGTTTGGGACATGAGTCTTTGCTAATGTACTTGGTGCATATGCATCAAAACCTGAGTTCATATTCCCCAAACGAGTAAATCCAGACACAATAGTGCCTATCTGTAAGCCCAGTGTTCTTACAGTGAGATAGGAAGACAAGACAGGAGAAGCCCTGATAGCTGCTGGGCCAACTACCGTGCCTCTCAACATATGGTGGTGAACAAAAATTAGATCCTCTTCATATACCGTGGAATGGAATACAATGGCTGATACCTGAGGTCATCTTCTGACCTCCTCACGCACATCATGGTGTGTGCGCACATACACACAGGGATTATACATATATAATCTACAATGAATACAATAGCAATAATAGCTGCTGCAGTTTACCTGTGGTAGATCCAAACATAATCACAGAAAGAGGAAATATCTTTCTCTTTGTGTCTTCTGTTTAGAAAATAAGCAACTTTATGAATAGTCTGTCAACAATATTGTAGTAGACATTTCATAGGGTTGAGTTAATATCATAACCATATTTGAATTGATGTCTAACTAGAGAAATATTAAAAGAACAACAATCAGAGTTCTGTCTAGTCTATGCTAGAGTCAGACACCCCAGGTGCATACTTTGCAGTTTAACTAAGGTTTTAGAAGTATCAGAGTTCTATCAAGAAATAAGTGTGTTGAAACAGAAACTCAGTGGGCAATCTTCAGCATCCAACACACATCTTTTGTCCTCTGACTATTTGAAATAGAAAAGAAAACTAAATGAGTTCATGAGCCTACCATTCAGAGGTCACCTCTGTAAACTCTTAGTCAATCTATCACTAGTACTCCCATGGAAAGAAAAACAGTACAGTAGCATGTATGATCTTCTAGTTCATATGGTTCTATGGGAGCAGCATAATAAAATGTTGGGTTAATATGAGTCATCCCTCTTTCCCTTCTTTGAACTCATTAAATAATTCCTAATTTTCCTTTATTTATTTTTTTAGCACAATCTGTGCCAATTGAAACTATATTATCTTACAATGATTTCTGCCTTATGTTGACATCTCCACTGTGACTTGGATTGTCCTATATTGATTCTCATTAATTGATTATGTTTGTTCATCTTAGCAAACACGTATGCCACTTAACTAACGACCAAGGCCAGAAAAACTCTGAGGGATGGATTGGTTTCATGAGGACCCGCAGCTCATTTTCTAAAGGCACTCATGTGACACTATCATTTTTATTCTCTAATGATTTAACTCTAAAGATAGACACTAAAGGGGAAATGCTATGTGGCCAGCAATCTGATCAGCCAATAAAAAACGAGATAGGACTCCGTGGGAAATTTTCACAAAAAAAGTGTCCCATGATAGTGAAGTCTAGAAACCTAGTTGGCATCAATACTGGATATTTCCATAAATTACCCTATATGACCATATATATCTTTCAGTATAATCACAATGTTAAAGATAAATATTCATTATTAACATCTAGTTCTGTGCTAAGATCTAGCAAGTAAATTAAAGTGTATGATGTCAGCACTTCTGTGCTAAAGGAAAAAGCACACACTCAAAGGACAAGTCTGAATCTGTTAGGTTTGGATGCACATGAGAAGTATAAAAGTGCTAATAGCCTCCGCTGCCCTCCTCAGTGCATCACAGCTTTGGAGGCAATTTAACAAATTATTTCTCAGGTCAGTTCATTCATGTATTTTACTCTCTCTCTCTCTCTCTCTCTCTCTCTCTCTCTCTCTCTCTCTCTCTCTCTCTCTCTCTCTCTCACACACACACACACACACACACACACACACACACACACACACACACACAGCTTGCTTTGCAACTCTTCCAAAAAAATGCTCATTAAATGGGAAGAACTATGAGGATCATGACTTTAAAAACCTGGGAAGTGTTGGCCCTTTATTCCTTCTTATCCAGGCTTTGATTTGTTCAAAAATGGAGAATCTAGGTTGTTTATACATGGCTAAAACTTCTTATTTCTCCATTGTGAAGAGTGTGTATGGATTTTGGTTCTCGTGCTTCTATCTTTCTCCCTTCCTTTTTTTCTGTGTTTCTCTCTCTCTTTCTCACTCTTTCTCTGTCACACACACACACACACAGACACGCACATACACACACACACACACACATAAATTTTGTACACACAAAAATCACTTCTAGAAACCACATGCAGGACCTGTGATGCCTATAACAGCATGCTTTGTAAGAATCACATGCACATGCATTAATTTCTGTGATTGACATAAGCATAAAAATCTAGCCAGCTAGCCATGTATTCAAAAGGCTTGCCATATTCATTTGTATTACGTTTTGAAGTATTTTCAATCTTCAGTAAATTTTATTTTCCATGTGTCTAGGGGATTTCATAAATAAATAAAGCTGGTTTTTCTAACAAATTCCTGCAAAAAATATATGAGTATATGGATTACTTAGATATGATGTTTGAATAATTGCATGAAAATGAATATCAGATATATAGATGGATCATTTATGGACAATATTTGTTTTATTCTTTCAATTTACTTTTTTCCAATTTTTTTTAGAAAATATTCGTGTTTAAAGGAAATACACAGATAATTTACTAATTCTTTGATTAAAACATGTACTTTAAATTTCTATTTTTATGCTTTCTTTATCTAGTTCAATGATCACTGTCCTTTAGGAGTGACCCACCCTCACTACCACACCCATAAGGGAGCAGATTAGTGATCTGTTTGTTATGCTCAGTGCTATTGTCTTCAAACTGTATATGACCCACAACAATGTACAATTTAAGAATTTGGACAATAAGATAAATGAATATTATCCGACATTATTTTTGCAATACAAATACAATCATTACAAGATATATCACACATTTACAGGAAAGAGGTTATGGAAATGAGTCAAGAGAGAAAATATTAGGTATTTCATGTCAATTTTAAACTTTAGCCCATGTTAACTATGATCCTGGTGTTGAATATGTTACTAAACTTGGGAATAAGAAGAGGTACGTGATACATGGAATAAATTATAAGGAACAAAGTGTAGTGAATCTTCTAGAAAACTGGTAAATTTAATCACTATAGTACAAAATTTTATGATTATGTTGCAAACAGGAAAAAAAAAACTATAGTGTTTTCTAGAGTCATTGCCCAATGGTTGTGCTGTAAATAAAGCAACTGCATGTTTCATAAAGTTATTAGAATGTGTAGAGAGCTCATTTCAGACTCCATGGAAGACATTAAGGAACATTTATACAGGTAGGCAATTACTGGGACTTTTTCATCATTCTGTGTTTAATTTTATATAAAATAATATTATTTGTGGTCCTTTATGTGTATTTCTCCACCCCTTTCTATCCCCCCAAAATACAGTATCAAACACCTAAAAATTTCTTTCACTTTGGCAAACTGGAGTGAAAATTGTGAAATAAGACGGCTCAAGTCCAGGCCTTTTGGAGAAAGTCCTGGAAGCAATTATCAGAGAGACTACCGAATGATGTTAAGTTACCATGTGTGAGAAAGTGATGTAAAAAAAGGGTAGCTCTTCCTGACCTGCCTCTTGCCAAGCCCCTCGCCGACACCCCAGTTGCAGTTATAGTTGACATTTAGTGACAGTTTCTAATAAGTGGGGAATTGCGCTGACTCTCAGGAAGAGGATGACAGTCAATGCCTGGGACAGGTAAGGACTAGGCAGAAAGGTGCCTTTAAGGGAAACAGTGAATCACAGAAGATTGCAAATCACTTCTGCTGGGGCCAGTCTAAAGACAGCAGAAGCTGTTCACTAGTAGTCTGAGGACTGGAGGGCATGACTTCCCTAAGGAAGAATTTGTGCACCTCTTTTATGTTGAGATTCAAGCAAATTATTACAAGAGAAGTATAAAATGTCTTTTTTAAATACAAAATGTATCTTTCAATTATGTATTCTAATAGTTTGCAGCATGTGAAATCACCACTGATGGGAAAAGCCTTTTTGGAAATTTTGAGAGGAGACATCCTACTATATTATGTTGGAAGGAATAGAGACAGTAAGCTACAGGAACAGGGTTGACTAGAAGTAAAACTGATTGACGATAGGAGACCCTGACTTCTCTTTGAACCATTGTGAAATCCCTGTATTGTCTTGTCTTTCCAGTGAAATGCTCCATGCTTACATACATATGTATGTGACTTTAAAATATTTGGTGACATTGTTGAGTTACCAACAAGTTGTATATAAACAGTTTCTCTGAGGAATAAAAGTCAATAAAATCTCATAATTGAAAGAGGCGTTCACAGCATAAACTATTCAGCTCAAGGAACTCATTGTACTGGTCAGGATATCAGTAGCCTTCAGTTTTCTGCTGAGTTCCCCACACGTACACTTGAGCCATGATACAAAAGTGACAACTTTCACCTAGACAGAGATAAGAGATAGTGTGTTCTAGAACCAAGTGTGAGTGATCACATCCCAGAAACACAGATTTATGTAGTCTCAATATCCATGTCCCAGTATGGTAGCACTTCTATTAAGTTTTGTAATTTAACTTCAGCTCTTTACCCAGGAATTTTGTGTGTGTGTGTGTGTGTGCGCGCGCGTGCCTGTGTCTGTTGGTCAATGCATGTACATTTGAATTAAACTTAATATTTGGAAATAAACTGGGATTACTGATTGAAACATATTTGCCTTGTCTGTCTTTATTATTCCAGTTACTTCAAGCTTCTTTTATTAAAATATTCTTTAATTTGTAGAAACAAAAAATACAATAAGATTGAATTATTAGCTAGAGAGAAATCTTTTAATCTCTATTTCTACTTCATGTAGGAAAATCTATACCACTTTCAATCACTTTGATTTTGATGACATTTGGTGACCTAAAATTCCATTATGACATTGGCAAAAGTCACTCAGATAGAGTCTAATATGCCATGTGTAAAGCATACGTTTTCCTCTTTTCAAAATGTTTATTTCTTTTGAGGGGGGAACAATGTTTTTCTGTGAATGCCTGGCTGTTCTGGAACTCACTTTGTTGATCAGGCTGGCCTTGAACTCACAGAACCCCCTGTCTCTGTCTCCTGAGTGGTGGGATTATATGTTTTCTTCTTAAGGCTTCTAAGACTAATATCTTTGACATTTTTTCTCAATTACAGTTTGCATACACATTTCTACTGTTAGCTGAGAACTAAACCCCAGGAAGGCAGCCACACTGCTCTTTATCCAAACACAGCATTTCCTTTGTATTGGACAATACCTGATCTCTGTACACAGAAAAGCATGAAGCCAGAACACTTTTGCAAGTTACTTAAGCAATGATGACTACCATAGGGGAAGCTATATATTCCTGACCTTGTCTAGAATGTTATAGCATATCTTTGGTGTTAATGCATTCACATATTTTTTAAAAACTCATTTTAAGACTACCCCTCCTTTTCTTGGCACTTCTCTTTTTAGTGGGGGCTGTAAATAATTCTCATAGCAATAATTACAAAGCAGCTTGTATTATCCCACTTTGAAATCAATCATTTAACACCTGTTCAAAGTAAATAAACATTAATTGACAGTTTTGCTGTTATTCAAACACCCTCCCTTTAATTATTTCAAAAGCAGGATTCTCAGTTCGCCTCCCTTTCTCACCCAAGTGAAAGCAGTTTTAAAAATAGGAGATTGTAATAGCATTCCAGGGTCTTATCCCCCTGGTGTTAAAGTTTATTCTGAAGTTTTGAGATTTATATAAACTTATATGACAGTCCATCATTTATGGTACTCTCTTTTCACACAGGGAAAGAAGAAATTGTTTCTTATATTTGCTGTTCTGAAGAGCAGTGAGACAATTAGCACTCTCCTCTGACTTGCTATGATGAGAATAACACATCCAGGGTGCCAGATGGTGTTGGTGGTTCTGAGACTGGAGGATAATATAAATGTTCCATCACTGCAGGATCCACTATCTATCGATCAATGTTCCAAACAATCTGCCCTGCACGGTTTCATGATGCAGAGTGGGCTCTCTACCTAAAATCATTTGCTATTATTTTTTTTGAAGGTGGAAAGAATAATAGAATGTACATATAATTCTATATTTTCTCACACTGCTGTTATATTGGCATGCTTCATTGGGATGTTTTAAATAAGTTAAAAGAACAATTCTTTTTTACATTCTAAGTAACTTTGGGTAAATGTGTGTGTGTGTGTGTGTGTGTGTCCGTGTGCATGTTTTTGTGTCAGTATGTGTGAAGATGCATATTCCTATCTGTGCATACTCCTTTGGAAGTCAGAGGAAAATATCAAGTGTCACTCCTCAGATGCCACCTACCTTGTTTTAGGAGACAGGGTTGCTCACACCTATGTAAGTACACTAGCCTGAGTGACCAGTGAGCTCAGGGAAATCGTTGTCTCTACATCCATAGTGCTGAAATGCAAGTTCCACCACACTTGGCTTTTGACATGGAATCTGCAAATCAGAGCAAGGGCCGGCCTCGTGATTTCAAGACAAGTTTTCCTGACTGAGTTTTCTCCCCATCCTCTGAAGAAGTTTTCATGTTTAAATCATCCCAGCCTTTCTCTTAAATTGGGATTAGCTTCTACTAGCCCATGTTCCTATCCAGTGCTTTACATCACAAAACATTTCCATTCCTACCATTTCATTGAATTCTCATGGATCTTCTGGAAACTCTTTATTATTTCCATGTACTTATTTGGGCAAAATTTGAAAAGAGAATAGTCACCTTAAGATCTCATAGCTGGTAACTTGCAAAGGCAGAGCATGAATCTTAACTATAAATTCCTCCATATATTCTATTTTTATGAACTTTCCCAGGTTGGAAAACTTCAGTTTCAGATTATGTGTCCTAAATATGTGAGGCTGCCAGTCACTGAAGGCAGAAGGAGTTAAACCCCTTATAATTGCAGTGGCAGACAATTGAGAGTCATCATGAGTGCATGCTTTTATACCAGAGTTATCTAAAAGATCAACCAGGACTCTTTACTGGGGAGTCATCACCCCAGCCCTCATTTTTTATTTAAATAAAGATACTACCACTTTGAGCCAAATACAAAGATGAATATGTATATTAGTATAGTATTATTGTGTAACCATACATATGGGGGAACAATGTTATGCTACATCTTGAAGCTCAGCCTATAAGCATAAGCACTTACTTCTCTTAAATAAGAACTGAGTCTTGTCTGTAGCTCCAGCTATACAAAGAACTGACACCTCCTCTGGGAACATCTTCACATGCACCCATACACACACACACACACACACACAAATATTTCTTTTCATTAAAATGCTATGTTTTTCAATATATAAAGCTAGCATCACATCATTGATGATACCATATTATTATTTATTTTAATGTTAAAATATATTTTTTTATATTTCAATGGTAGCTAGTGACAAAGTCACATGCAGGCAACCTTTTCTACATGGGGTGAGAAGAAGGATTTTAGAAAAGTTAATACTTTCTAAGACAACAGATATCATGAAAAGACAATGCATGAAACAGAAAAAGGTTTAATTAGCTAATAGAGAGCTGTTGGAAATTAAACTGGAGGAACCATGTGCTATACATGATATTAGAGTTTCAATATGTGCTGCTAAATTCAATGCAGAAAACAATTCAGTAGGGAACTTATCATTCATGCATATACTACCAATGAGAAAACATAAACCTAGAATAGGTGAAGACAGTCTGTATTCTTGAAAACAAAATATCTGTACTCTCTATATAGTATTGAGAAAACAGTATATCCACACAAAAGACATAAAGTTCAATTCTATCCCAATTATGGAAAAAGGAATAACTGAAAAAAAGACCATGGACCAACTTTAGAACTAAAACTACAAAGGTTCACAATGTAAAGCTTAACTTTATAGGTTGGTGGTTTTTACTAGTCAAACATACTTGGGAAATGGTGCAATATTTTTTTTAAAACAATAAAAGAAAATTTAAATAAAATAGATCTTATGAAAACCAACAGTATTTGTTCAAGTAAAGATACCATCAATATAATAAATAAACAACAAACAAAAGCCAAAAATTATAAAATATATGTTGAATGAAATATATAATGAGTATATTTATAGAACATTACTTCATTACAATTAAATGGTATAAAGTTTAAAAAACTAAATGGTTAACATAAATATGTTTTCTCTTAAGAGAGGATTATTTCCAATATACATATATTTTGTATCTTTAGTCAGTAAGGAAATTCTACAAATTTCTACAAATTCACACCAAACTGCAGCATAAAGATACTGCTCAACCACCTGGATTACTGTAACCAGAAAAAAAGAAATAACAAATGTTAGGAAGGATGTAAAAATAGTGGGAACTCTATATCTTTCTTCAGGCAATGAAAAACAGCCCTAATACTTTGGGGAAAAAACAGCTTGTTTTTCTTCAAAATGTTAAAATTAGTGACTCTATGGTCCAGCAATTCTACTTCAAGGCATATACACAAGAGGAATGAAAATATATATTCACAGAAAAAAAACAGAATATAGATGCTCATAAGAACATTAGTCATGATAGAGAAAAATCGAAAAGAGCACTCATTGTCCTCCAAGTGATGAATTGCTGGACATAATGTGTTATATCCATGCAATGGAATCGTTATTTACCAATAAACATGAGAGAACCATTAATACATGTGTCAACACCAATATCTTTTAAAGCCATGTCGAATGAAAGAAGTAGTTATAAAAAAAAAATCTGTTTTCTGAATCTGAGTTTTAGAAATGCCCAGCATAGTTATGTTGTCAAAACAAAGAAAAGTAGATTAATGATTATATAGTCCTGGGTAAAGGATATTGTGTTTTAGGGGAAGTATGGGTATGAATCGGGGTCACATAATGTGCTACAATTGGATTTAGGAAGTGGTTTCATAAATTTAAGTATGTTAAAAAATGAATAATTATACATGTATCTTTAGTTAGGTATGCTATTTCTTTGATTAAACACCGTGACAAAAGTCAACTTGGGAAGGAAAGGGTTTATTTGGTAATATATCATGACTCACACTCCATTGAGGGAGGCACAGGCTTCAAACCGGGAAGAAATCTAGATTTGATGGGCAGTGGTGGCACACACTTTTAATCCTGGCACTTGGGAGGCAGAGCCAGGCAGATCTCTGTGAGTTCGAGGCCAGCCTGTTCCACAGAGTGATATCCAGGACAGGCACCAAAACTACACAGAGAAACCCTGTCTCAAAAAAAAAAAAAAAAAAAAAACACAATCACAATAAAATATGTTTAGAGAATTTTGAGGAAAAGTTCCCCTTTGCACTTTACTTTTAAAGTCTATTGAAGAAAGATCACATATTGTCAATTTAGGAACTTGGGTATTGATTCAACTGAAGTTTAAGATGTTCTTGCGTATAGATCCTGATTGAGAAATAAAATCTATTGACTGACAGCATGTGTGTCTGTGAGGGAGAGTCATTAGAGGCAGGCCATGAAGTCGTGAATAGAAATAAAACATGGATATAGTATGTAATAGCCCAACTCTTGTTTCTCTCTCTTTTTTTTTTTTTGAATATCAGCTAATACATTAAAATTTCTTCAGTGAGTCCTTTACAATGATTCCTTTAGTACAAATTCTGCTAGGCAAGTGAGAACACAAGCACATGATGCTATTTTTTTTTTTATGTTTTGCTGGTGGTTATGTGAGCTAGTTAAGTATCAACAGTTCTTATTCACACTTCACCAATTATTCTAATGCCATTGTTCATAATCAGTGTGGTTTGCTTCTCAGATTCTATCTAAGGTGCTTTTGCTTTGCTTTGCACTATTATTTGGATGCTGCTTATTAATTAATTTTTCTACTCAAAAGCTGAAATTTCACCCAGAGAATGCATATCAGAATGCTAGAAATCAATGGAACAGTAGGAGGCAGGCCAATAAGTGAAATGTGTGTTGAAAGATGCACATTAAGGCCCTTGGGCTTATTCTTAACCACAGTTTTACTGCTGTATTTTTATTGATATCGACTTTACATTAACAAAGAATTTAGTTAAGTGACTGTAGGGCAATGATTTTGTATATTCCTCATGTAGATTTCAAGGCAAAGGGAATTCAAGGTTACTGCTTGTAATATCCTTGCTTCATGTGAGTTTGAGCAATTGCTGCAGCTCAGACAGCATGTGCAAGGTTGGCTGTCTCTGTATGCTTGTAGGATATGATCCTAAATAAAACCCTTTTCTCTCTTGAGATCTGGTCTGGAAAAGTTGTGTTCCAAGTTATTGGTCCAATTTGATCCTTAGCAAGAAAGGATATATAAAGTGAAGAAAGGAGTGAAAAATGCTGATTTATTTCAGGCACTTAGCTCAATTTCTTTTTACTTGTTTAGGAAATTGCTTTTTCAATGCAGACAAAAATGTGTTGCACTGAAGTAATTCTGTGGTTTTGATGGCACAGCAGTGTGTTTCTTCCTTGTATCTGCTGTAAGTGTAAATGAAATGTGAGGACAAGGGGATTGCCATTATTTACTTGCTTTTATTACTGCTCTTTCTTACCTACTAGATTACATGTGTGTTAACTGGAGTTATAGTTTACACTTATTTAACAATATTGATTGAAATAACCCTGACTCTCCTCCAGTGAGGACTGATTTAGCTACAAATCACTGTTCCGGCTCTGAAATCATTAATCAGCCTTAGGCAAGATCCATTATGTGGGATTTTAGCGTAGAAGAAATATTAACAGCTCCCTGGTAGAAACATTGCCATCACATTGGCTGTGGCTCCCTGCTGGAACAGCAAATTACCCTCAAGTAATAATTATAATACATTAGTAGAAGCTTAATTTCCAATAAGTGCTGTCGGTTTAAGAAATGGCAATCTTGCCATGGCTCAGAGAACAATAGATCATGTTATCAGCAAAAATAAACCTACATGGAATTAAATGAGAGATAATAAAAAATTCATTACTGTTTGAAAATAGTAGGAAAAGAAAAGAGAAGAAGCAGGTGTTAGGATTCCTCCGTGATGATTGTACAAGAAAATTCACGTTTATTGATCATCACTGTGGAAGGTCTTGAGTTGGATAGAGAAAGACTAGCTTTACTCAGTTGCAGTAGTGTTAAATGGCAAGTTGATGTCTAGATCAAAAATTTGGTTATAGCTTTTTCTCCTAACAGTGCACAGTGCTGATGAGTTTGATGCATCTATAAAGAACTTTATTCTTCTGATCACTCAGGGGAAAAAAAAAAAAAAAAAAAACTCTGAAAACAGATTTAATACTCCGCAAAACCTTAAAGTATTGAAAATGGGATTTCACACAAGGTTGTTTCTTCTTACTGAAACTACTCAACTTTAGACAGATAGGAATTATATCTTTAGAATTAAGCCTGTAAATGGCTTAGAAAGATAATTGATACCTAGGAGGTTTGGATAGTCCAAGTCCAAGGCAGCTGAAAATCTCTTCTTAAAATTCAGAATAAGCTGTTCATTGTGCCCCAAGTTCATCCTGAGAGTATTTATAGTGTTTGCTGCACTTTCTGCCTTTCATAGAGATATGGGAATCAAGCATCTCTGTAAATAACATTGGCTCAACTTTAAAGAGGAATACAATTTTTGTTCAAATTTGTTAACGCTTTACTAAAATTTTTATAATCTCTTTCAATTAGTAAGTATCACGCTCAGCACATTTATCTGATACTGAGGATATTCGGAAAGTTTGATATCTGAAGATTCTTTGTGATTAAGCAGTCAACATTGTAAGGATATTTTTATTTTAATAGCTAAAGCAAACTCTTCTTTGAACAAGTCCCAGTCCTCTGCACAAACCATTATGGGTGTGCCTGTGCTAAAAACTTCTACTTTGCCGGGTGGTGGTGGTGCATGCCTTTAATCCCAGCACTCAGGAGGCAGAGCCAGGCAGATGTCTGTGAGTTCGAGGCCAGCCTGGACTACAGAGTGAGTTCCAGGAAAGTCTCAATGCTACACAGAGAAACCCTGTCTTGAAAAACCAAAAAAAAAAAAAAAAAAAAAAAAATTCTACTTCAGGTTCAGAGAACTATTAATTTCAGGAACTCAAGGTGATTCCATAGCTGTGTAAAAGATTCATACTATTGTATACTTTGTAGTTTTATTTATGTGTCCATGATTGTAGATGCTTTGAGATATTTTTCATTCTACTTACCTGCTCAAAAGATGGGACATCTTGCTGTCAGACAGAAAACTGAGTTCTCTAAATTCTTCCAGCATTCTATTTTGAAACATGAATTAGGGTTGAATATGTATTTTTATTTTTTTAATCTGCATAATTCTTCATAATTCTAACTGATAAGATTTCAAAACTAGCATAAGAAATTATAGAGTTTATAAGGTATAGGTGCAGCTTAGTTGATAGAACATTTGCCTAGCATGAACTTGGCTCTGGTTATAATACCCATTATGAAAATCGGCATGTGAAGGAAATTCTCAACTATATAGCAAGTTTCAGACCTGAGAATACATGAGATCCTGTCTCTAAAATCATATTTCCAAAACTTTAAAAAAATATTTCAAAGCTTGCCATATCAAAACGATAGTTTGAGAATATATTTATGGGCCTTTCTTTAATTTTGAGAAGTGGAATTTATACAGTCATTACATAAAACCAATTTTGAAATCTACCTTTGACTTAAATCCTCTAAAATTTACATTTTAAAGCTGAATATGCACTGTCCCTGAAAAATGATTGCATAAATTCACTACAACCAAGGCAATGTGACAAGTCATGATCTTGCACCCATACTTCACCCATACTGAAACATAATGATTCACATTAGTTACCAAAGACAGTATTAGCCAGTAATACAGCATATTTGATTTTTTTCTTCCTTTTGCAGAATGAGAGGAAACACAATTTAAAAAAAATGACCTGTATATCTTCATGCCAATCTTTGTAGTATGATCTCAGTAATAAGGCTGAAATATCAACTTAGCATTTTATAAAAATATGCATACATATTCACATATATATGTCTACATATGTTGCATTAGTAGGTACACAGACACATTCATTTTGCTTAAGTAGTTATTGCTGATATATTCAAGAGTAGTATAAAATGTTTATTGCAAGACACCTTTCCTTTTAAATTATAACTTTAAAGATTTTTCTATTTATAAACAATTCAGGGCATATAACACTAAGAGAATAAATTAAGTTAGTAGTTTTTGCAAATCCTTTATAACCAATAAGTTTGTGTTTGCATTGTTTCACAAGTATTAGTGTCAACATTTTTTTTCCTTTTATTTTATTTTATAATACCATTCAGTTCTAGATATCAGCCACAGATTCCCTTGTTCTCCCCCATCCTGCCCCCCTACTCTTCCCCCCAGTCCACCCCCCATTCCCACCTCCTCCAGGGCAAAGCCTCCCCCGAGGACTGAGTTCAACCTGGTACACTCAGTCCAGGCAGGTCCAGTCCCCTCCTCCCACACTGAGCCAAGTGTCCCTGTATAAGCCCCAGGTTTCAAACAGCCAGCTCATGCAATGAGCACAGGACCCGGTCCCACTGCTTGGATGCCTCCCAAACAGATCAAGCCAATCAACTGTCTCACCTATTCAGAGGGCCTGATCAGTTGGGGGCCCCTCAGCCTTTGGTTCATAGTTCATGTGTTTCCATTTGTTTGGCTATTTGTCCCTGTGCTTTATCCAACCTTGGTTTCAACAATTCTCGCTCATATAAACCCTCCTCTTTCTCGCTAATTAGACTCCCGGTAGTGTCAACATTTTATAATATACTTTTAAGTTCTCAGTACTTTAAAGAAGACCTGCTCTCTTAACACCAGGATATTATAATACTTGTGGATCAGAGGAGTTGTGATAGTTGTATACTAGCTAAACACATAATGATGTGACTGAGGACAAAACTTTTCAGGATGTCAGAGACTAAGGATCAGTGACAAGCCATTCCCAGAAATCAATGCAAAGAAGAGAGATCCTGCATTAAAATGTAGATAAGGAATAAGCAGTACATGCTATTCAACTCCAGAGAGTTCCAAGTGGTTCCCTAAAGTGTGTTTTGTAAGAATTGCTGAAGTAGCCAACATGGTAATCCATACACTCCAAAATCTTATTTTCCAGGGATTTTGCTAAAACATTGTTCATTTATGGCCACTGAGAGAATAGAATAAAACAAAGCTAAATTGCCAGATTTCACACTAGAACCTGTCATTTTTCCACTTGGAGTCTTCAAGTGCCTTTTCCAATTGCCCAGAGTTCATTTCTTCTTTTCTTATATTAAGCATAATGCTTTTTCTGGCTGATGCTTTTTGCTTTTATGAAAAAGAAGACACACTGTAGTAATAATAGCAATGAACAATAATAACAGAGGGTACACTCATCAATAATTACAACAACAACAATAATAAAACAGCAAGGGTTCTTTTACACTCAGAAGTCTTAGCGATGTTTGTGCATTTCAAATAGTACTTTGCACAATAACTGTATAAAATATTTATTATCATGACTTTGCTTTAGACTGCAGAGAGCTGAGAATGACAAAGTTATGTTTCTAAGTCATAGAGTGTGAGAATGAGTCAGGCACAGCATTAGGTCTGTGTAACCCTGATTGTAAGCCAATAGTTCAGCAATCTGTGTGCCAGCCACAACCCCTCTGTTCTGTGAATGTCCTGGTATTTTTTCACACGTATTGAAGGTAGACCTTACTTTTGAGAGTTTTTGTTGGATAGGCAAGATGGCTCAGTGGGTTATAGTGTTTGCTGACCGATTACATTGTTTCAGTTCTCAGAATCCATGTATAAAGATGGATGAGGTGGTGATATATGTAACCCCATGATACCTACGAGGAGAAAGGAGGAGGGAGAAAGAAAGCCACCTTGATGCTTGCAAGCCAGGTAGCCTGGAATTACACATGGCAGCAGAAACAATAATAATAATAATAATAATAATAATAATAATAATAATAATAAACCTGCTGCAACAAGGTAGAAAGCATGATTTGATTCAGAAACTTGTCCCCCGACCCCTACATATTCCACCATAGCACCATCATAACATATACTCAAACACATTGTCTGGAAACTCTCTCTGTCTTCCCTCTATCTATAGCTCGCTCTCTCTCTCTTTCTCTCTCTCTCTCTCTCTCTCTCTCTCTCTCTCTCTCTCTCTCTCACACACACACACACACACACACACACACACATATACAAATCTTCATACATTTTAGAATATGGTTGTTTTATTATAGTTTTACTTATATAAGGAATAAATCAATATGCCTTTAATTTAAGAAACTTCACTACCAGAAACCCTTATTCTTTATTTAAATTTTATATGTTAGGCGAGCAGGTCTTCACAATTTTCAATATGCTATCTTTTTACTATTATTTTTAGATAGTAATTTATAGCTAGTATCTTTCCTGTGAAATATTGAAGGAATATAGGGGAAGAGATGATGAATAATAAGTCTACATGGTTCAAGATTGTATCACTTTAACTAAAATTGGACTAAGATGTTAGATAATTTTACTACTCATTTAGCATGTGTAGAAGATTTACAAAGTATCCAAAGTAACATGATCACTGTGAATCAAAATGTTAATTAATTAATTAATAGATTAATAGACATTGACTATGGCTATATAATAATAAACTACTTTTATACACCTTTCTTTTTTAATAGAAAACTCCCAGAAAAGGTATGTCCAAGGTGATACAAGCTTCAGTTTCTTCCAGAGTGTTCTTTGAAGGAGAAGGGAAGAATAATTTCTTTGTTATATGTCAAATTCCTGATACATTTTACTATGGAAGATATTATCATCACAGGATATGCATAATTAGCATCATTCACCTTTTTTCCATTAATAATCCCATTTTCTTCCAATTTGCTAACATCATGCATGAGATTTAGTGACAATAAAAATGGTGACATCATTGTACTCAGATATGAAATGAATTATTGCCATCTACTTTCAGTCCAACCACAGTATGTATGTTAAACCACTATAGTTATAGGCTTTAATTGCAACACATAGTTGGTGATTAATGTGGATTTTCCCTGTCTGCCTGCCCTATGGATAACCTCAAATGCAGTCTATAAACTTGGAAGTTTCACAAAGATGTATTGATTTTTTAATTGAGTGGAAAATGACTGTAATATAAAACAATATATTCACTTAATGTAGTTCAGAAAACAGAACTCTAAATATACATATTACATGTATTTATAGTGATTACAGATCATATAAGAAGTAAAGAGAGAGCCAGCTGGTAGTGGCTCATGCCTCTTTAATCCCAACCCTCTGGAGGCAGAGCCAGGCGGATCTCTCTGAGTTCAAGGCCAGCCTGGGCTACAGAGTGCAATCCAGGACAGGCACCAAAGCTACACAGAGAAACCCTGTCTTGAAAAAAAAAAAAGAAGTAAAGAAAGAAGTTTTTTCTTTTTTTTTTTTTTTTTTTTTTTTTTGGTTTTTTCGAGACAGGGTTTCTCTGTGTAGCTTTGCGCCTTTCCTGGAGCTCACTTGGTAGCCCAGGCTGGCCTCAAACTCACAGAGATTCGCCTGGCTCTGCCTCCCGAGTGCTGGGATTAAAGGCGTGCGCCACCACGCCCGGCTCTAGAAGTTTTTCTTGTTGATAAGTCAGGAAAATACTAAAATATTACTTCTGTGACTTGATTTCTTATATATTGAAATTACAGTACATAGCTGTCCTTCTTAAACTTTCTGTGGTCATTTCCTTTTACATTCAAAAATATATAATTCTAAATAAGTTTGAATAGAATAAATAAGTGCTCTGAATGAATAACTATTATGAAACTAAGACCCTCCAAACTTTCCATTGAGTTTGTTTTATGTTGGCTTTCTGCTGTGCCTGAGTCCTACCCATAGGAGGGGTCCTTTTGCGGGTGAGACTCTGTTAGAAAAACTAATTTTTCATTTGTAGTTGGTTATCAATATACCTTCTCTGTTAGGGATGTAGGCTCACATCCACTTCTCTTCCCAGCACTGGGTCCACATCTGGTGAGTTTTACAACTTTTACTCTCTCTGTTCAGTGTCTGGCTGTGAGTCTCTGTTCCCATGTACTGCAGGAAGTCTTTCTGATGATAGCTGAGAGAGAAACTGGTCTGTGAGTACAGAAGCATATTATTAGGAGTCATTATATTGCTGTATCCAGCAGAACAGTGGGCTTTTATTTTCCTTTAGGTCCCTGGCCTATCTAGTCTTAGGTTTTTGGCCACCTGAGCAGTGTCCAGGATAGGTTCCATTTCACGGAATGGGCCTTAAACTCATTCTGGTATTTGTTGGTTACTCCCAAAAGCTTTGTGCCACTAATGCACTAGTACATTTCGCAGGCAGGCCATCACTGTAGATTGAAGAGTTTTTAGTTGGGTTAGTGTTTGACTTTCAGCTCTGGTAGCATGACAAGTATTTACCTGTACCACGAACATTAGTCCACAGGGATAAAGACTCTGGGTAGTCACCATCTGAACTTCCCTGATCAATGAATTTTGCAGGTGGTGTCTTCATTAGTAGGGCATTACCATCATTTGGTAGAGAGCAAACAGCAGCCTTGGCAATAGCCTGTGCTTGTTTGAGGTTTTCTGTGAGGCCTTGTTGGCCAAAACCTTGATTAAATGTAAACCATTTCTGGTACTGGAAGCTCCATCTGGTGACAAGAGATTTTCAGCTAGAACTCTGTCTCCTCTATTGTTTGAGGATTTCATTGAGATCACCTTCATATGTGTCTGTATTTTAGGAAGTTTCTACTGTATGAGGTTTCCATGTGACCCCTCCGATGGTCGTAGTATTAGCTGTCTCTCCCTGTGCTCTCTCCCTTGCCTTTCCCTTTTTCCTCCCACATTTGGAAATCCAGTTCCAATTCCCCCATCCTTTTTTTAATTTTTAATTTATTTTTATTATCTCTCTCTCTTTTTTTTTTTTTTTTTTTTTTTTTTTGGTTTTCTGAGACAGGGTTTCTCTGTGTAGCTTTGCACCTTTCCTGGAACTCACTTGGTAGCCCAGGCTGGCCTCGAACTCACAGAGATCCGCCTGCCTCTGCCTCCCGAGTGCTGGGATTAAAGGCATGCGCCACCACCGCCCGGCATTATCTCTCTTTTTTATAACCTTACAGCTCCTTTCACATGTATTGTGGCTTCCAGATCTGCATTATTGTGGTTGTCCTGTGTGGGGGCGAATGTGTCTCTACATCTATGTGTTTCTTATACTTTCACTCGGCTCTTCTTCTTCTCTTTGTTCTGTATCATTCTGCTTTGTTTGGGTTTTGTTTGTCTTGTTTTATGTGACTGTATATTGTTTAGATTCCTGCTTGTTTTCTACTGAGAAATTTAGACAGGAGGTTCTGTGAGGAGTATCTCAGAGGAGATGAGGGAGAGGAAAAAAAAACTATAATTAGAAAATAGTCTGTAAGAAAATCTATTTTCAATGAAATAAAAATTGCTGTGGGATGTTCTCTATGCTGTGAATGTGTTGCTCTGATTGGTTAATAAATAAAGTGCTGATTGGCCGGTAGCCAGGGAGGAAGTACAGGCGGGGCAAAGAGAGAGGATAATTCTGGGAGGAGGAAGGCTGAGACAGTGAGATGATGCCAGCTGCCACGATGAGAAGCAGATGTTGTTACCAGTAAGCCATGAACCATGTGGCAACTTACAGATGGATAGAAATGGGTCAATTTAAAATATAAGAACAGATAGCAAGAAGCCTGAGCCATTAGGCCAAACAGTTTAAATAATATAAGAGTCTATGATTATTTTATACATGGGCAGCAGGATAGCTGGGGCTTGGCTACAAAAAAAGGAAAAAAAATAATAAAATATACTTTGACAATTATAGTAATAGCTTCATAAGTGTGCTGGCTAGTCTTATGTCAACTTGACACACAAGCTAGAGTTAGTTAAGAAACCTACAGTTTCTCAATTGAGAAAATGACTCTATATGATCTGACTATAAGGAATTTTGTTAATTAGTGATTGGTGGGAGAGGGCTAAGTCAATTGTGGGTGGTGCCATCCCTGGGCTGGTGTTCCTGTGTTGTAGTAGAATATTTTAATGTGTGTCAGTTTTATTTATGTTATGTTTGTTTAACTCTGTGATGCTTTGTTACTGTGCCTGTCTAAAACACCTAATGGTCTAATAAAGAACTGGCCAATAGCAAGGCAGGAGAAAGGATAGGCAGGGCTGGCAGACAGAGAGAATACATAGAGGAAGAAATCTGGAGATGGAGATCAAGGAGGAGCCAGAGAAGGAGGAAGACTCCAGGGGTCAGCCACTCAGCTACACAACCAGCAATGGAGTAAGATTTACAGAAGAGAATGTAAAAAGCCTGGAAGCAAAAATAGATGGAATAAGTTAAGTTAAGGAAAATTGGCAAGAAACTAAGCCAAGCTAAGATCGGGCATTCCTAAGTAAGAATAAGCCTCTATATGTGATTGGTTTGGGAGCTTGATGGTGGTTTCTCAAAGCCAAGAAGACCAAAAACCTCCCACAACTGGGTTGTTTAAAAAAAAAAGCAGGCTGAGCAAGTCATAGAAAGCAAGTCATCAAGAAGTAGCTCTCTATGACCGCTGCATCAACTCCTGCCTCCATATTCGTACCCTGTTTGAGTTCCTGGCCTGGCCTCCTTTGGTGATGAGCAAAAGTATGGAAGTTTAAGCCAAATAAATCCTTTCCTCCCCAAATTGCTTGTTTTATTGCAGCAAAAGAAACCCTAACTAAGATAATAAGGAATGCTATAGCACTTGGTTGGGCCAAGCTTTCTGGAGAAAATTTCTACTCATACATTTTCCTTGTCAGGACATTAAAGTTTAAGCATCTAAGACAAAAGGCTTTATTTTGTAATTAGTGGTTTATAGAAATCTAAACAAGTTATACATACCACTATGTATCAAGAATATCTATCTAATAATTAGTTAGGTAAAGCATGTTTTGAACTACATATTTGCTTTCAACACCCCCACCCACCATAATCTTTGATGAAGCACAAACCCTCATTCTGTAATATTAAGAATTAATGCCTTTGAGAAATATTTGGTTGTAGATGAGGTCATGAGTGTGGGAACATCATTAAGAAACAGTGTTCTTATGCAGAGAAGAAAGAACTCTCACTATTATTTTCATGTAATAGAATTTAAGTTTATGAAGCGAATGGGGGAGCTGGCTCCAAAATCCCTCAATTGGGATTCTGCTCTAACACGTCTCAGAAATGTGAAGAACTGTTTTTGAATGAGAAACCCTGTGTATGGAATTCTGGTATAGTTGCCCCAGCTGACAGAAAAAAAAAATGGCACAGAGACAGTTTGTGATAATGAAGGGAGAGGCTATAACCTCTATTACTTGGCTATTACTTGAGGAATTACCTGATGTAATAAAACAACAGTATAGTAAAATCATTGACATCTGTAAAAACCTTGCACATGTGAGCATATGCCACTCAATCTAATCTGTGTTTTGGGCCGGCATCATCTCTCAACTCAGCTTCCAGTGTGTTTTTCTTTGCATACCTTTGTCAATATCTCAAGGTTCTTTAATAAGATTGAGAAAACTGAGAGTTTTGATTGTGCAATCTGTATCATATATGTGATATCCTGTATTTGCTACACATAAAATTGCTGCCATTTAGACAAATCTTTCAATGAGAATAGTATCATTAGGTATAGTTAAACAGAGCTAAAATGTTCCTGACTAGCATTGAACTTCATTTGCTTATCCCTGAAAGAAATCAGGCAAATTTACTCTCCAGTTTTCTCTAAAGACAAATATTATTCCATAAGTATCTTCAGATCATGCATGTATGGGTTTTAAAAATGCAAAATGTCTGCCCATTTGGCTTGCTTGTGATCTAAAAGGTAGAAGAGGCCCCATTTTGAAGACACTCTGTATTTCCTTCTTCCTTTTTTATCATGTGGAAGAGCTATCATCAATGAAATAGAATCCTACATTCCCCAAAGGTTTTTCTGTTCACAAAGTCCCCCACTTTGCCAGAATGATCACAGAGTAATATGTTCTTTATCAATGGCATACTGTAAGAGACCATCTGAGAAGATGCTAAGCTGGTGTCCAACTTGAGGCAAGGCAAAAGAGCCCTGGAGGCTCATAGAAAATCAACATACACTTCAAAGAAGAAAGTAAACAGAGTTATTTTAAGGTCTTGAAAAAAGTTGCAAACTTCCATGGGGATTAAAGACAAGATCTCTCTTTTTTAAGGTTTATTTATTTATATTGTATGCAATTTGGTGTTTTACCTATACCCATACACTGCTTGTGGAGGCAAGGCAAGAATATGGCATCAGAACCCATGAAACTAGGCTTTACAGGTGTCCGTGAACTGCCTCATGGATGCTGTGAATAGGCCTAGGTAATCTGTAAGGAGAGAAAGTGTTCTTAACCATGTTCTTAAGTCATGTCTCTAGCCTCAAGACAGGATATTTCTAATGATTCTCTGACAGTCAGAATGAATTGTTGACAGCCATTTAATCCTCTGGTGAGTTTTCCCTTGAGAATGAATACTTATCAGCATTTTCATACTGCATTACTTATTTGACATTATAATAATTACATACCTGAGGTTACAATAATAATGAGACCATCATATATTAATGAATGACCCATTTTAAATTAAGTGAGTTCTGAGGGAATAAGTACCATGATGTCTATATTTAATATTTTTGATGTCCTAGTGCTATGATAATTTCTGTGTTATTTAATGAATCTGAAGATATTGTTTTAATAATAAAGTTATAAAATGTACAATTGAAAGAAAACATAATTTATTCTCAATGCTCATAAACACATAGAAATAGAAACAAGTGTATAAATACATGTATATGTATATATTTCTCTGTGAAACCTTAGCACATATAAGTATGTGTTTAAATTCTTCCTTGAATTTTAGCATTGATTTATAACTTTTGGAGATATTCTAATATCAGGCAAATTTCATTTTAGTGAGAAATATGCTATGACTATGTCAGGTTTATTATTTACAATAAAATCAACTTGATTAATATCCATTAATATGAAACCTATGTTAAAAATGCATTTACTTGCATAATTCACCACTGTGTAGTGGAAAGATAAGAAGAGACAAAGTTAATGTTAATCTAGTTGGCAATTGTATAAGATATATATCCCCAAGGGCAGGTATTTGAAGAACACCTCCATTCAGAAACCAAAAAGAACAGAGCAGGATGCAGATAATTTACTTTCTTGAGCATTCTAGGAAGACTTTTTGTTTTTGCCAATTTTTTTTTTTTTTGCTGTTTAATTATAATAGGCATTTGGGAGCAACATAATTTTTTATGTTTAAAAATAATCAATTTAGTTTATTGTAAGCTGTGTGAATCTTTTCTCAAGCAACCCTCCAGCTGACAGTTTAAATTAAGTTGTGTTTGTGATATGTACTCTCTATACACTTATGATCTCAGAATGACTAGAGGTAACACAAAAATTGAGTATTGATAATTGGCTTCTGGTAAAGGAAGTAGATTGAATGCAAAATACTCAAGAGGAGAAAACCAATGCCCAGGGTTAGGAAAATAAATTATAGTTATCAGGAAGCAAAACAAGGCATCAGACAGACTTTTCCATAGTGGTCATCAATTATACTGCATGGAGAAATATGAATAAAATGTATGATTTTTATGTTAGGCTCATAAAGCCATGAATGGAAGCCTCCAAAATTGTGGATGATAATGTACCTATCTTCCTTTTTTAATCTATTCACTCAGATGTTTGGTCACAGCAATAAGAAATTGACATGGAAATTATTAGAAGGACATCAATAAGTAAAGGACTCTATTAAAACTTTACTCATACTTATTACAAATAACATGTATAAAAATATACCTTAATGGGGATAGCATGACAAAATTCATAACTTATACACTTTTAAGCTGGAGTTTGATTCAGTTATTATATGTCTAAAGTGTCTGAACTTTCAATATATGACTGAATGTGTTTATTTGCCTTTATTGGCTAAGGATTATCCTTGGTAATACTCAAAGAAAAAGCCACTTGTTGATATCATAAACTAACAAAAAAATCAGTGATCAATTATTTATGTTAAATTGTTATAACAGGAAGGTATATATGAACATGTGTTCATGAGAAATGCTTCAAAATAACACTGTGGTTTGTACTTGTGATTGTAGTATTACAAATCCGAGTCAAGAAGATTGCAATGAGTTCAATACCATGCTAGGTTAGTAGTGAGCTCTACGTTAGCCTGCTCTGTCATGTGGGAAGCGCTCTCAACATTAATTATAAATTAATTGTAACATGAATTGCTAAATGGTCTTATTATTTAAAAAAAAAAATCCTGGAGCCAGATATTGTGGTGAAAGCTGAAAGATCAGAGAAACAGAACAAGCCAGCCACATGTTCTTACCTCTACCAAATCCTCAGCCTCGAGAGCATGAGTTCCTGTTTCCTCAAGCCTTATATACCTTTCTCTGCCCAGACATCACTTCCTGGGATTAAAGGCGTGTGTTTCCCATTACTGGGATGAAAGGTGTGTGCCACCACTGCCTGGCTCTGTTTCCAGTGTGGCTTTGAACTCACAGAGATCCAAACTGATCTCTGCACTCCAAGTGACAGGATTAAGGGTGTGTGCCACCACTGTCTGGCCTCTATGTCTAATCTAGTGGCTGGCTCTGTCCTCTGGATCCTCTAGCAAACTTTTTTAGGGTACAGAATATAACACCACAAATAATAATAATAATACCAAAACTAAACTACATAAATAGACAAAACAACTGAACATACATTATCAGTGAAGGTGATGTAACAGGAAACACACCATCCATAGGTCCTATGCAGGGACATTGTCACCAGTGCAAGAAAATGGAAAAACAGTGGAGAATATATTTCCCCCATGAAAATGCCAAACACAAAACATCACTTGGAAAAAATAGAGCCCTTTGTGTTAGGTAGAGAGGCATCTGGTTACTGACCAAACAGATTTACTGTGGTTCTGCTACTCACAATTATCATTTTCTCAACTTCCTTATGAATGGATGTAGATATGCACTGAGTTTCAGCCTAACAAAATGAGAAGGTAGGTGACTAGGTTCAGCCTGGACTCTTCTCCTTTTATTTTACCTATTTTCAGTGGGGAAAGCTTTTTTCCCCTAGGGAATATTATTTAATATCCATCTTTGTTTTTTACTTATATTGAGGACCAAGTTCCTTAATGGTTAGTAAGTAGAAGCAGATACTGCTATTTAGTCTGTACCCATTACAAGAAAATATTCTAATTCAAAGCTGATATGTTTGGGCTGAAAATTTCTATCTACATTTCCTGTTCTCATATGTTTATTTAGTATTTGAAAAAAAACTAATTCCAAAGGTCTATTAAATAGCATTCAATATAGTCTACTGTATATGTAAACATTTAACATAATCTTTTGTTAAATTTTCTTAACAGCATACACACACACACACACACACACACACACACACACACACACACACACCGCTCAGAGACAAGTAAGCCTGAAAGTAAAGTAAGCCTGAAAGTAAAGTTGTATGTCTTGATTACTTCATGAAGATAGTTTCATTGTGATACAGTCCATTCAAATACATATTAATATATAACCTACATATCAATATACCTGCAAATAAAAAAAAATTAACAAAAAGGAATTTCCTTTGCAAGTTTGCCATTCTCAATGCAATATCGTAAGGACAATAAATTAAATAAAAAGGAAAAATAGTTTAATTGATTGATATTCACATGCATACTCTAATTCCTTTAGTGAAAGATGGCAAGAAGAAGAAATTTAGGAGAGAAAAATTTGAAGATCTTACCATGCAAATAAGCATTTTATTATAATGTAATAATGCCAGTTTACATTCTATGTACACTTAAGAGTATTGGAATAAGAACTGATAAGAACCTGTGTTATTAAAGAAAGTACAGATAGAAATTCTAGATAATTTTTTATAAATGCCTCAAACCTAAAAAAAGATACAAAACCCATATGGAATTTTTATTTAGGAAGTACTTATAAGTTGTATCTTAGTGTTGGAAGGCACTGCTTGCTGGTTGAGGTTGCGGTGTGTCGTGAACTGGTAGCTGTTTTCAAAAGCTTGGCCACAAGAAGATGTCCTCCCTCCCTAGAAAAGCTTCTGGCCTCCACCTTCCCTTATCTGTCTCTGGGCCTAAAAGACTGCCCTTGTCTGAAAGCTGTCTCTAACTCAGATGCCTGAATGATCTTTAGCTTGAACCTTGATAGAGATTCCCATTAGAAGACTTGTGCTAAGGGCTCTACTATAGAACCCTATGGTCACACAGGAAGCCTTGAGATAGGAGCATGCCTCTTAATACAAGTTAGGGGTTTTCCCTAGGCTCCCCAGTCTTATATATTCCTTATATTTTGGAATAAAAATAAAATGGAGCTGTTTCACCAAAAGTATCTTCCAGAGGGCTCTCTGTTCATGCTAATGGATCATGTACAAAGCTTTCTGTTGCCTCTTCTGTCCCTTTCCATTTGCAGACTGTGGGGCAACAGGCTGAGAGGAAAAAGGGGACCCCGGATAATCGGAAAATTTCCTGTGTCCCGCCTGGCTCATGGTCAGGACAAATCTCTCGCCTACAGTCCTGTAGCCTTTTATAAATTAATCACACAGAGGCTCAGTATTATTTATAACTGCTTGGCCATTAGCTCAGGCTTATAACTGACTAGCTCTTACACTTAAATTAATCCATAATTCTTATCTATGTTTAGCCAAGTGACTTGGTACCTTTTTTCACTTCTGCCTTGTCATCTTGCTTCCTTTGTGTCTGGCTGGCGACTCCTGACTCTGTTCTTCCTCTTCCCAGCATTCCTTTAGTCTGCTTGCCCCTCCTATACTTCCTGCCTGGCTACTGGCCAATCAGTATTTTATTAAACCAGAGTACAAGGCATTATCCCACAGCAGCCCCCCACAGATTAGTAAAACTTATTATACCAACAGCATAAGAAGCTTTCCATCTTTCAAACTTTTAAGAAGTGTATGCATACCATAGAAATACTTATTAGTATGCTGAAACTTATTGATACTAATATTCTCAGAACAGAGGTTTATTCCAGGCAGTGAAATTGGCATTCTTATTCATTCTTATCTCTGTATTCTGTTTATTTAATAATTGATTTTGTAATGAAAAAATCCTATTCTAGGTGAGCAGGCTGGCAGCTGTACATCTTTCTCAAGAATGGGGCCTCAGAAAAAGTCCAGAATGTTTCCCTCAGGTCTACCTCTGCATGCTTACTTCCCATTGAACTTCTGGCTATTTATCTTTTGTTTAACCCCATGTATATCATGGCTAGTAAACATATTAAAAGATTTAAAAAGTTGCTTAATAATATTGAAAGTCAACGTATGGAAGAAAAATGGAGTAGCATGGCCACATGCATTTGTCACAGTCTTCTACACTGGGCAATTGACTTCTTTCTTACTGCAAAATTATAACTATAAATCCATCTGCTCATAGCACAGACCCCTCATTTCTGTGGTACACTACACGGAGAACATCCATCATGCCTCCAACCTTGTAGTTGATTTTGCATTGTCATCTCTTGGTTTTGTATCCATCAGGAGGTGATGTGTAGAGGATAAGAGACAAATGTTCACACAGAGAATTATTATTCATATAATTATTTCAGAGAAAAAGGTTTTAGTGATTTTTGCTTCCATTTCTTTGGTCAGAACTAAATCGTGTGGCCACCTTTAATTGCAGGCATTGCGGGAACTGGAGAGGTTTGATCGCATGCAATTTACCACTGGTAGTCCTTAGTAAGGAAGAAGGAGAAAACATATATTGGATAGACAACTCAAATTTTCATCCCTTTTCTCTTTGTGCTACTTACTTCCCAGTCTATATTAAGCCTAACTATAGACCCAACATCTCAATTGGAACTATTATTTAATGACTGGAAGTTATTAGGAGTTATTAGTTATTTCCATGTCTTTTGAATGTGAAAAAAAATCTAACAGAAACAGTTGTCACCATTTGAATGTTGAAACTTCCTTTTCATGGAGTGGGCCTAAAATCAAGTCAGATATTGGTTGACTCTTCCCACAAGTCCTATGCCACCATTGTGCTAGCATAAATGCAGGCAGGACAGAATGTTGGTAAAAGGTTGTGTGGCTGGGCTGGTGCTTTGTTTCACTTTTGGTAGCCTTACAAGTACAATCCATCACCAAAGACAACAGAGCATAGTGTTGAGGGCCCCATGTAGGCACCAGCTCAGTTTCTCCATATTCGATGACTTGTGTGGATGACATCCTCCACAGTCTGGCCCCTCTTGCATTTTTCACAGAGCAACCCATTGTCTTAGCAACAGCCTCATTTGTTGAAGATTTCCTTGAGATCCCCTTGTAACTTTCTTATGAATTCTATTTTTTCCTACTTTACCTTGTTAAAATTAAATTTATTCATTTAATTTATATCCTGATCACACTTTCCCATCCCTCCTGTCCTCCCATTCCACTTCTCGCTGCCCCCCCCATCCACTGCCCCTTGTTTCTATTCAGAAAGGAGAAGTCCTCCCATGGGTATCAACAATACATGACATATCAAGTTGAGCTAGGATTAACCTCCTCGCCTTTTATTATGAATGGGCAAGGCAACCCAGTATGAGGAATAGGTTGCCAAAAGCCTGCTAAAACATTAGGGCTAGTCCCTGCTCCCTCTGCTAGGAATTTCACAAGTAGACTAAGCTACACAACTGTCACTCATATGTAGAGGGCCTAGGTTGGTCCCATATAGGCTTCCTAGCTGTTGGTCCAGACTCTGTAAGATCCTATGAGCACAGGTTAATTGTTTCAGTGGGATCCCTTGTGATGATCTTCAATTCCCAGGCTCATACAATTTCCTCACTCTCTTCAACAGGGTTCCCTGAGCTTGGCCTAATGCTTGGCTGTGGGTTCTTGCATTTGTTTCTATCAGTTACTAGATGAAGCCTCCCTGATGAAATTGGGATAGTTATCAGTCTATGAGTATAGCAGAATATTGACAAGGCATCATTACATTGACATGTTTTATTATTTTTCCAGTTGTGGTTGGTTCTATCCTGTCTCTAAGACATGCACCCTCTGGGGCCTGGTACTCCAAGCAGTGTCAGAAGTGGGCTCACTCTTGTGGGATATGTCTGAGGCTAGACTAGTCATAGGTTGGCCACTACCATAATCTCTGTGGCACCCTTATCCCCCTGCACTTACAATATGCAGAACAGACTACAGATCAAAGGGTGTGTATCTGGGCAAACCTCCAGTCTCTCCATGGGAAATCCTGCATGGTCACAGGAAATAACCAGTTCAGGCTACATATAGGATTCTTAGCTCGGGTCATCCTTGTAGATTTCTAGCAGTTTCTCTTGCACCATGGAAATGCTTCTCTTTCCAGTCATCTCTTTCAGTACTATCCCCCTCCATCTACCCCGTACCCAATCCCTCATGTTCCCATCTCTACCTGCCCCAGTTCACCCAAGAGATCTCTTCTATTTCCCCTCCCCTGGGATATCCCTGTATCCCCTGTTTTTGTTGTTGTTGTTGTTTGTTTGTTTGTTTCATTTATTTCCTTTAGAGTTTGGGGACTTCTCCTTTCTCAGCAAGATGGAATGATTTCCAGAGCAAATAGCTATATATATGAGAATGAATGTAGAGGAATAAAGCAATGGATTGTGAATAATGAAGGTGATATTGTGAATTTATACACTCATCAAAGTTCATACCATTGCCAGACTAGAAAAAAATTAACGAAATCTTTTTGACAGAATTGACATTAGTTTGATTTTTGAGATGTTGGCTCTTAAGAACTTTTGTCATTTATGTAAGGGCTGGGAATACAGCCTTAGACACATGTGTCAGATGTATGGCTGTGGATTTATAATTCAATCATTTCAGAAGAGATTACCATATAATAAAAGATCCAGAGCTCAAAGGTGAATCCAGGATAACCCAAGCATCAAGAAACAAGTGACAGAGTGAAGGGAGAGAATGGAGTTTCTGGAAAAACAGGAGATTAGGGTCAAAGATAAGAAGTTTTCAAAACGAGTCCTATCAAAAGTATTATAAATAAGAAGTGGCAGACTGATGAAGGAGGAAAACATGTTTTTGAAAGTTAGAATTTTGAGTCATTGCACAGAAGACATTTAAAATTCATGAAAACAATATGGCACTTGTACATGCCATCATGAGTGAATACATTTACATGGGCACATATGTATGTTCAGGTGCGTGCTGGCATGTGGTGACTTGAGATTGCTATGTAGTGTCTTCTTCCATAGCTGTCCTCTTGTTCACTGAGGCAGAACTCATATTTACTTCAGCTTGTCTAGCTTGTTCTGAAACATAGTCCTCACACTTGACCAGCACATGCTTTCTCCACTGAGCCATCTCCCAACACTAGCAGTTAATGTTTAGGCGACACAAAAGTTATAGACCATCGCTGAACTATGTGGTCTACATATATTTTTAAGAGGACCTGAGCATCCAATGCTATTCTTTCTTTCTATAAAATTGGGTATAAATTTAGATTAGTTTTCTTGGGTTCAATGTGGGACCCAATTGTAAGCACAGCCCAATCAATCATTGATCTTGTATCCATTTAGCATAACGCTACCTCAGCACTTTCAACAATCATCAGTTATGAATCTAGGAATCGCAAGAAATTAAATAAACTAAAAATCAACATTTATCATCAAAGTTTGGAAATGAAAATACTAAATTATATTTTCAAACTGAAAATTATACTAGTACACGCTGAAGAGCCTACTAAAAACTCTTGGGCCTGAATAGACCTCTTCATTTCACATGTGAAGATATGTAATGATAGTCTGCTTGTCTGACTTTTACAACCTTGCACAGCTATACAGAAAATATGTAGCATAGGTAAGCAAAATTGAAAAGTAAAATATGTTGATATTTGACCAAATTATCTAATTGTCTAATCAATTCAATTTTAAGTATGATAATGATGTTTATAAATACTAAATAATAAAAAATAACAATTTAATTTAATAAATTTTAACATTTTTCATTAAAATTTATTATAATTTGAAATTTTTTCTTTATGACTTTTGATACTAGGTTTTATTTTGTAGATTGGGGGGCATGGAACTCGTGGCAATCTTCCTCCTTTTTGCCTCTGAAAAACCAAAACCACCATACTCGGCTTTAAAACATTCTCGAGGAATTGGATAGGATAAAAACATGCGAGATTTTAGGACATGAGTGTTATCAACATTGGCTGGAAGCTTTTTCTTCAACTGCTATAGGAATTCATTGTATCAATGATTCAATTGAAAGACATACTCAGATCACTTTTCGGAGAATTACTGAGGTCTGGTGCTTGACACCTGAAGCTTTCTATTATTGTAATGTTGAATATATGTTATTACAATTGTAGCATGAATTTTAAAAGTTCTTATCAATAAAATCAAACCTGAAGTCAGTTATTGGGGTGAATACTGGAAGATCAGAAAAGCAGAAAAAGCCACAGCTTCCTCACCTGGACAGTTCCTCAGCTGATCCTGTTTCCTCAGACTGGAAGTTTTTGTGTCCTCATCCCAATGTTTCTCAGCTGAACTGCTGCTCGAAGTGTGAAGCTTAACCAGCTAAAAGCTTAACCAGCCAAATGCTTCTAGTTTCTGGCCTTATATATCTTTCTGCCTTTTACCATCACTCTCTGGGATTAAAGGCTCACTTTTTGGGATTAAAGGCCTGTGTCACCATGCCTGGCTGTTTCCAATGTGGCTTTGAACTCACAGAGATTCAGAGGGATTTCTGTCTCTGTAATGCTAGGATTAAAGGTGTGTGCTACCACTGCCTAACCTTTATGTTTAATATTGTGGCTATTCTCTGACCCCAGATAAGTTTATTAGCATGCACAATATTTCGGGGAACACAATACCACCGCATACAATTTTCATTTTCATTTTAATGTTACACCTATTTATTTGTTTTTATGTATAGGCATGCATGAAAGTATGCACAGGCAGTAACACAGGGAGGTAAGAGGATGGCTTCCAAGAGTTTTTCTCTCCTTCCATGTAAATTCCACAGATCAAACTCAGCACACGCAAGTCAGCAGCAAGTGCCTGTACCCACTGAGTTATCTTAACAACCCAGCATTTTTTCTATGTTTAGAATTTTTTTGACTATATTTACAGAATGTGAGCTTTAGGTATAAATAAATTTAGAATGATGAATATAACAATAAAGTCGTGCCACGGTGAGTAATTGTGAAAACTTTGAAAAGCTTTTGCTGATGGTTGTGTTCTCTAACCTTGCAAAGAGTTTCAGGATGTGCATACTCTCACTTTTGGGGAAAGGCAGAGAATGCAGTTATAAATATATAAACATTGGCAGCAATCAGGGTTGTTTTTCAGTCTCTGCCCAGCAAGCCACTTGCATCATATTAGCAAACACTTCCCCGTGAAAAGATCTGGAATCCTCTGCCAGAATCTCATCTTCAGGGACTGGAACAGCTGACAACAAATTTCATCAAAACTTTTGTAAGCCTTACTACTAATTGGCAGCATTCAAACACTCTATTTATATTCTGGCTTTGTGCCATCGCCATACAAGTGAAACATTGTGTCGATCAAGTGATTTCATTTAAAAAAAGCCCCACCAATGGAAGATTTGGTACTTGAAGGAGGAGTTGGCCCACATCTCATTGCTTTTCAGACAGGAATCATTGTTAAGGTGCTGATGACTGTCTTCCCTTTTAATCTATGTCTCCTTAGTTGCATTCTCATTGTTATAGAAAGACATTCTCCAGCTCCATTTATTTGCATGTTTCTTCTTGGCGAAGTTTTCTAGTAGGCTCCACTTCTCTTGATTACTGTCTATCACTCATTTAGACGATCTTGGTGTTTTATCTCACATGCCCCTAATGCTTTCTTCTTTCATAGTGTTTGGTTGCCCCTCATTGAATTCTTTCTATCCTTCTTTTGTCAGGAAACACTAAACTACTATGTTCCTGTGCTTCCAGTTCTCCAGTGATGACTATTACATTAAGTTCTCCTTCAAGTTATCATTTTAGCATATCTCACACACATTTAGAGGTCTAAATTTTTAGTGATTGTTACTAAATATTTTCTTTTTACTATTTTTGCTCATATACATAGAAACATGTTAATAAAAATATAAAAAATGAAACATATTTCAGTTTTTTAAGATCAAAATTACAATTGAAGAGTTGGCAAAATGTAAATTCCTTTAATATTTTCTACATATATAAATAGTAGGGATTTCTAAAAATTTTAGGTGAAATGCTTCTAAATAGAAAAACAAATGTTAAAAGTCATTAAGGGAAAGGGAATGGTGCTGTGGGATGGTCTGTATGTCAAATTGCTCTGATTGGTCAACAAATAAAACACTGATTGGCCAGTGGCCAGGCAGGAAGTAGGTGGGACAAGGAGAGAGGAGAATTCTGGGAAGCGGAAGGCTGAGGCAGAGAGACACTGCCAGTTGCCGCCATGACCAGCAGCATGTAAAGACACTGGTAAGCCACCAGCCACGTGGCAAGGTATAGATTTATAGAAATGGATTAATTTAAGCTATAAGAACAGTTAGTAAGAAGCCTGCCACGGCCATACAGTTTGTAAACAATATAAGTCTCTGTGTTTACTTGGTTGGGTCTGAGCAGCTGTGGGACTGGCGGGTGACAAAGATTTGTCCTGACTGTGGGCAAGGCAGGAAAACTCTAGCTACAGAATGGTGTGTTTAAAAGTCTAGACACTGATAATGAGATGATTATTTCCAGGTTACTCAATCTTCTTTTAGAGATCTGTAGTTAGAAGTTTTCCTGTGTCCCGACAGTCAGGACAAATCACCCCCACTTGTTTCCCCCAAGTAACCACACAGAGGCTTATATTAATTATAACTGCTTGGCCATTAGCTAAGACTTATTACTGACTAGCTCTTACACTTAAATTAACCCATAATTCTTATTTATGTTTAGCCATGTGACTTGGTACCTTTTCTCAGTTCTGCCTTGTCATCTTGCTTCCTCTATGTCTAGCTGGTGACTCCTCACTCAGCCCTTCCTCTTCCCAGAATTCTCCTCAACTGCTTGCCCCACCTATACTTCCTGTCTGGCTACTGGCCAATCAGCATTTTATTAAACCAGTGTACATTATTCTACAGATGAGATCAGCCCTCAATTTCAGTTTCCTGAGATTAAACAAGCAATTTCTGAGGAGGGCCTTGAACAAAGGACAATTAATCACTGGTGCCCCTGACCACAGGGACAAGGGAGATAGAATACACCAAGCCTGAGCCAGTGAGCCAACCCCCAGGGCCAATGCATACTAGGCCAGCTAGCCTCCACAGCAGCTCAAGGATAAGCCCAGAACATGTCCAGGCCTGCCCCAAAATGAAAAACTATAGCCTTACCAGCCCTGACCAATTAGAAGTTACTAACACGAATGCCACTCACATAAGCCAGTCATATTTAAGATGAGCTAACTTCCTTGGACACTCCCCTTCAGTTATGCTTGAAAGGAGCTCACAGATGTCTTTTAGGGTCTTTACCATCTTGCCTTTGTATGGAATGGAAGGCTCCATCATGCTGGAATAATAATTGCTCTGGTTGATTGAATACATGGATGGTGGTCTTTTGTGGAACTTCTCCAGAACCCAGTTGGGTGGCTGTGAGTACTTCATTTTTAGGAATTAGATTAAGTCTTTGACTCTTTAGTGTAGCTGTGGGATAGCCATATAGCATCATTATTAGCTATGATTACAAAGGAGATTTCTTTAATTACTCTAATTACACATTGAGGTATCAGGCTGTACTTGCAAGCAAGAATACAAAATCTACCACAAGGTCTATAGAGATGCAATCTCAAAGAACTTAGAATATTACTGAATTCAGATACTGTGTGTGACTCCTTATTGTATGATAATAAAAGTTTTAACTAATCTACTCTACTTTTTCTATGTGCTTTTTTGTCCAACATGAAAAGTAAGATTCATTTAATAACTTTTAACTTTTACTACTTTTTTAAAAAATATTACATCAAAATAATTTTTAATTTTAAATAATTAACATAAATAATAGTATTTAAAGACCTATATTTTAATAGTCTGTATGAAAATATTTGATTTAAAACTAATTATTATTGTAGTATATGTTTACAATTAAATCAACTAATAAAATAGTGAGATAATTCCAAAAATATGTATTTATTTTGTTTGTGTTATATATAATATTTTATTTAATAATTTGATAATTTTAAACATATTCAATGTGATTTTAGTCAGCACAATTATAATGTTACTGACTTTGGTTAAATTCAACATAGAGGTAAATAAACTTTATTGAAATGGATATAGAATATTAAGCACATTCAGTATTTTATTCATCTTTTACTGATATTTTAGTTTACTAGGTTTTTTTTTTTACAGGGAAAAGACCCCATTGAGTAGTAAAACAGCTAGATAAATTGACACCCTGGCCCAAGTGATGATTTCATTCATCAAGACAAATTTGAACTGTTGAACTCTGTGTGATAGATATGAGATGCTTCTCCTTTACAAGATTTTTCTTAGGAGGAAATTGTAGTATGATGAAGGGCAATTTATTCCAGTGGAAGTACCTAATTTATGAGGAATGCAGTTCTCACTTTTGCTACATTGCAAAATTGTTTTGTCTGTTTGCTTATCTCTGACTCTGATTCACTCAGCAGATCTTGACAGAGCAGGGAAGGAGTTTTATTAAGGGCCTGGGCAATAAAGATTCAATAGAACTCTTGAGACACAATGATATTTTTTTCCTGTATGGAAGGATGTCTTCTTTCCTAGAGACTGTGACCAGCTGGGATGATGCTATTTGCAGCTTTGCATTCCCTCCAAGAAAAGCATAAAGTACAGTGAAAGGTTGGTGAGCATAGCTTTATTTTATCCAGAATAAGCCTCTTGCATTACTTCGGTTTATTTCTTATCATGTTCCCTTCTAGTCATACTTGTAAATCCTATTGAATTTAAATAGACATGGGTAATATGTCAACATTCTGTTCACATACTCCAGAATAAAATGTATCTTTACGTGAAAACACCAGGCTAAACTATGTATTCATAACAAGTGCATAGAAAAGAGTCCTTGGTTGTGTTTCAGTGGTTTGAAATGTGATTCTGGGACATAAACATTAAGGCAGTGCACATAAGCCAAACATTTAATACTGTCCCCCTTACTCTGTATTGAACCACAGATAGAGGATCAGGAAATAAGGTGGCTTCTTTCAGGATGGGATACCCAGTGTACTGATGGACGTTGTTGTGCTCTCTGGATTGTTTATACATTTATGTGTATTTTTTAATAGGCATCTTTAGTATTCTTATATAAAGAAAGTCAAGTAAAATAATAATTGGAATTCTAAATTCAGTATAAAACAACCACTATTTATAGTTTGGTTCTGATCTGAAGGAAAAACATGTATCTTTTTTTGTAAGTGCCTTCTACACAGTAGATTTTGCTGCTATCTCAAGTGGTACACAGTTTGATGCATCCAATGCTGGCCTTGAACTAACTATGTAGTTGAGGATGATCTTGAGTTTTTTTCTTCTTTCTCCATCTTCTAAATACTTGGATCATGAGAATAAAAACATAAAAAAAAGTCCAATTTCCTTTGGCTCCTCTCTGGGCTCTATTCTTGGCCTCTTGGTACTTATTTCTCTCCTTGTCCCCTCCCCTCCTCCTCTCTTCATCCTTTGCTCTCCCACCTCTCTCTATTCTCACAGCCCAGCCTATTCTGCTGGCCATCTCAGCCTGGACTCTTCCAGATGCTTCTGACTGTATCCACTTTCATATTTACAATAAAGCCCTTCTCTTTAACCATAAAAAAGTTCAATTCCTAAGTATTAATAAATATTTCCTCTTCTAAATATATTATTTACAATAATTTATATCATAAGTAGTATTATATTTATAAATATTAACATAGTGAAATAAAATGCAAATGTTAATCCATTACAAAAACTGCATCTATACAAACTTTCTACCATTATAATATTTTCATAAACACCGAAAAGTATATAAAGCAAATTGTGTCATGCCATTTCCAAATGAAAAATATGTTGAGAGATAGATACTTCACGCTGATTCATAATTTGTCATTTGTTCATTAATTTCATAATATACCCTAAAATGGTATGAATGGACTAAAGATGGAATGAGAAACAGGAGAGACTGCCTCTCCTAAAAGTGTGTGTTTATAATGTCTTTCTAATTCCAAGATTTTTATTCTGTAATTATTTATTTTACCATTAGAGTTATGAGAAAGTATGATAAACTAATATATTACTTTGAGGGAAAAATGAGTTTATTTTTCCTCCTACTCTTATGCCTTCTAGCATTCCATGTATTTATTATACATCCTTTGAATCAGTCTTTTAAAGTATGAAGCTGGATTGAAGGACATAGGTTGTTGTTCCTTTTAGCTAGGTTAGTTCCTTTGGAAGATACATTAATTTCTAAGCATATATCAAACTATTACAAAGTGAAATATCTAAGTACAAAGAAATGCTTAAATTACCATAGACACTGAATCTTACTACGACTATACAGCCTACTAAATTCAGCTAGGCACCCAATGTTGTTCACTCTTAAGTAATTCCATATAGTTTCCTCACCTTCCTACCTATGTTATACCACAATTTTTTTTGAATACCCAATTGTTCATTATCTCTTATAATTCTGTATTGACCACTTTAAATCAACCAGAAAAGTTTGGCAGATGTATCCTGTTTTCAGCATCTGCAGCCAAACACTGCTTTATATCATTTCAACAGGTTAACTTTCTTAGTAGGCATATGAAACTCAGTCTTCCACGGGTTCAAACCCAACACTCTAACAGTCAAGACACTACTCTGATGATTTACATTTTCCTTAACTCTTTCCTCTATTTCCTAGATGACTCCATCGCCACATTTACACTCTGCTGTTCAAATATTTGTAAACATAATATCAATAAAATAAGCTAGGTTAAAACTTTTTGTGGCTTTTACGTGTCACTGTATCCCTTCCAGGTTCAGAGCAAAAACATTTTAAAAGTCTATATTCATCGACTTTGAATTTTCCTATTCTTCTCTTAGTTGCTTGTTTTCTTCATTTTCATAACAAATGATCTTTAAGACAATCATGTTTTCCTATTAAATGTAACAGCCAATTAGTTCTCAACACTCATTTTCCTGCCCCAGAAAGAGGTTGACCCTTGTGTTGTTTCAAGTTTTTCAATTGGCTTTGGGATCACAACAATGCCTGGCCTTCACAGCTGTTCACTCTATGAACTCTGTGCTCTGTGCGCTTGCAATTCCTTCCACATACTCCATGAGCTGCTCTTCAGGTCCTTGTCTGTTGCTGTCATAAAATATGATGGTCAAGTCAACTTATCTAAGGAGTTCATTTTGCTGTATGGTGCCAGAGTCTATTATGACAGGTAAATATGGCAGCAAGCCGTAGGCATGGCAATCTCAACAGGAAGCTAAGGGCTCTTTTCTTTTACCTAGGGCATGAAGCTGAGAGAGCAAACAGCACTGGGGATGATCTATAACACTCAAAGTCAGGGACAAACGTTTTCCAACAAAGTTGTCCTTCTAAACCTCCCCAAAGAATGACACCAAACAGGAACAAGTGTTTAAATATCTGAGAGAGTGCAGACTACAATCTCAGGTCTTTGTCCATGGTTTTCTGGCCTCTGTCTTTGCCTTCTCTCTCTCTCTCTCTCTCTCTCTCTCTCTCTCTCTCTCTCTCTCTCTCTCTCTCTCTCTCTCTCTCTCTCTCCTTCCTAGTTTTTAGTCCTTAAACACCAATTAACTATGAGATTCTTGGGCTTGACTCCTCATCCAACATATGAGTCATAAACTTGTTTTACATATGAGTAACTTATTTACATGATGGCTTAAGTGACAGAAACACTTTAATAACAATAATATGTGGTGGTATTGTGTTCCCCAAAATATTGTGCACCCTAATAAACTTATCTGGGGTCAGAACAGAACAGCCACTAGATACAGAGGCTAGAAAATGGTGGCACTCACACCTTTAATCCTAGCATTCCAGAGGCAGAAATCCCTTTGGATCTCTGTAAGTTCAAGGCCACATGGGAAACAGCCAGGCATGGTGACACAGGCCTTTAATCCCAAGAAGTGAGCCTTTAATCCCAGGGAGTGATGGCAGAAAGCAGAAAGATATATAAGGTGTGAAGACCAGAAACTAGAAGCTTTTGGCCTGGTTAAGCTTTTAGGCTTTGAGCAGCATAGTTCAGCTGAGATCCATTTGGATGAGGACTCAGAAGCTTCCAGTCTGAGGAAACAGGATCAGCTGAGAAGTTGGCCAGGTGAGGTTAGCTGTGGCTTGTTCTGCTTCTCTGATCTTCCAGCATTCATCCCAATACCTGGCTCAGGTTTGATTTTATTAATAAGTACCTTTAAGATTCATGATGCAATAATACACAGATGTATTAGTCTAAATATCCAGTATATATAATTTTTAAGGGAGAAGGATTTTTACAGGTGTGAATTAAAAAAAAAATACATGGTGATTACTCTACTTAGATTATTTAAGCTAGCTAGATGTAGTTCTCCCTAAAAGTGGAGAATCCACTGCCTCTTAAGAATGGCTAGAAAGATGCCTTATCATTGGATTTGAGTTAGAAGAAACACAAGAATAGAACACTGAGGGCCATGGACATGCATGGTGCTGATGTGGACATAGGCTTGGGTCAAGATTGGAGAGGGAACTATGAGTCTGCACAAAAGGGCTGATACTTGGTATCTAGTGAACCCGAAAGTAAATTACAATGTATTTAATCTGTTATATAAATATTTCTTACAGAATGCCACTTATTTTGTTATCTACCTAAAATTATTCCTTAAGGTATGAGGCACACGTCTTCAGCTTTCTCTTTGCAACTCTGTGTGTATTTATGCAGTACTGTAGGCTTATATCTGAGGAGTTTTTTTTTTCCAGTCTGCATATATGAGCTTGTGTATAGTCTTCATATGACTAGGTGCCTGCCAGCATCTATCTAGATAACCGTCTATGTGGTGCCTTCACCTAGAGTGATTCAAGCATGCCTTATCTGCCCATGGCTCCCCCTAATCTTTCCAGCATCCTTCCTGGCCTCCTGTTACCCTCTTCCTCTCCTAGTTGGGAGTTTGAGTCAATGAACCAAAGGTCAGGGTTGTTTTTTAGAAGTTGGACAGAAATTGACTCCTCAAGAATCTCTAAAAAGAAATGGAAGTCTGCTAGCATCTTAGTGGAAGACTGGTGTAATAAACTCCCTGTCAGAACTTCAAAATAGTAAATATTGATTACTTAAGTTGTGGGGTATATGTTTTTTGTTATACGGATGTAGAAAACCAGTGTAATCCAAAATAAAATATTGTTCCCAAATTTCTTCTTGATTCAGGAGCAAATCAAATGGATGTACACATTTTAAAAAATCTGACACTAGCTCAAATAATGATTTTGTTTGTCATTTTTTAGACTAGAAGATTTGAATTTAGGTAAAGAGATATGATTTCAAATAGTAACCCATGTAACACCAGCTTTCACAGTTGACTTTTTTTTTCCTAAACAGTATAGTCTCCTATGGTTGAAGTGAGTATGTGTATTCCTTTTCATTTATAATATAAAATTCAATGTAATTGATGAAAAAGTTAGGACATAAGGTTTCTTACTTTATTTTATCAGTTACTATTCATCTCCGTGCTCTTATAATTCCTTCCTTTCTTCCCTGTTTTAAACCTTTATTCCAAATGAATTTGAGTTTATACATTGTAAAATTCTGATTAAACACATTAGGAATAAATTTAGAATTATAATTCATTTGTTGGCAATAAATGTCACCATAAAAATATTTCCCTATCAAATTAGTTTAAAAATGTGGACTAGCTAAATCATAATACTGTGAATAATGGAGCAATAAAAATTCATGTACCTGAGGTAATTAACTGGAAGACACAGAAGGCTTCAGTAGCAATGGGAAAATGCATGATACAGAAAGAAGCAAGGAGTTTTGTGCTTTGAGGGAACTCTTTTTGTTTTTTGAGGTTTCATTTATATTCAATAAATAAGAAAGTCAATAAATCCTAAGTGAAACCTGGATGCTTAATAAATGTGTAGACACTCACATACCCATCCTGAAGATACACTAACTTCTCTTTGATTTGTCCCAGATGTTGTATTGCTGTATACACAGCATTGACAGATGTTGAGCTTTGTGAGATGTTGCTGAATGCTTTTACAGAGCACACTTTTGCCACTTTACAATTCTAAGAGCTATGTTAATAACTTCATTTTGTTCTAATATTTTCTATTGTTTGATATTTAGTCATTTATAAAACCTTTATGCCCCTAGAGTGATAACTATCTTTTTTTTATTTTTAGATGAATCCCTGCAAGCATATATTCAAATACTTATTGGGATTTGGCAGTTTTCTTTGTTCTACTAACTATTTGGGCATTTCTATAAACATTTTAGGTGTATATCCTATCTTTTATACTATTTTCATGATGCCAAAGCTAAAGTTCTCTTGCTTCCCTATGAATAGAAAGAAGTTAAATCACCAATCAGCTGGCTGAGGGCTCTTTTTCTCTGCCTAGATAGAAATCATGAGTAGGCTGGAAGCTCTTCAAATGTTTCTTTTCTTTGGTGATATATTGTGTCCCCCAATATATTGTGCACCATAATAAAGCTTATCTAAGGATATGAGGAAAAAGTCAGCCACTATATTAACCATAGATGTCAGATAATGGTAGCACATACCTTTAATCCTAGCATTTTGGAGGCAGAGATCCATCTGTATCTCTGTGAGTTCAAGGCCCCACTGGGAACAGAGCCAAGTGTGGCAGCACACACCTTTAATTATCACACTATTTAATAATAAAGGTCTAGAGATCTGTATAGTCAGACAGGAAGTGACAGCTGGATGGAGAAAGGAAGTGAGATGGCAGGACAGAAAGGCATATTGGCATAGGTGTGCGTATACAGGAAGTAGCTCTCTTTGGAAGCTGAGGAGTGGGTGAGGTGAGGTTGATTTTAGCTTGTCCTGTTCCTCTGATTTCTCATTTTAACCCCAATATCTGGCTCCGGGATTTTCTTATTAAGAAGACAGTTTAGCAAATCATCTTACCCTCTTCTGCCTTTTTTTCATCTGTCAGTTTTTCCAGCCCTGATAATCAGAAGCAGCCAGTTGTCCACAGCAGAGTATGACACCATCTACTCTTTGAATTCTTGTGGACACCTTAAGCATTAGAATACTTTGACATGGGCTTCAGCCAGTGCTAAAGCTCTCAGCATAGAATATGAAACACCTAACCCTAAAACCACACAGAATAATCACTTGCTACCCAAAGACTTCTAGTGGGTGGATGGGTTCCTCATCAGGTGCGTGGATGGTTCCTGATAGTCAATTGTCAAGTAGTAGCCTATGTTTTATACTCAGTAGCTGTTGTGGGATATTTGTACATTGTGTGAAGGTGTATTGATATGACTGGTGTAATAAAAAGCTGAATAGCCAATATCTAGGCAGGAGATATAGGGATAACCAGGGAAAGAAAGCAAGAAGAGTAGGAATCTAGGTGGGTGGGAGATGGCAGGAGACATGGAGAGGAAGCAGGAGGTGCAAGATGAGAGAAAGGTCATGTCATATGAGAGAACATAGATTAATACAAATGGGTTAAATTATGAGAACTAGTTAAGAACAAGCCTAAGATATAGGCCAAGCTTTTAGAATTAATAAGGATTCTCCCTGTTATTTTGTGAGCTGGAGGCCCAAAGAAAAGTCCAACTATAAGTAACTTATGCTTTATACTCAGAAATAGAGGCGGTAGGATGCTAGAAGCAAGTTGGGATATTTGGGAGCTCATTATCAGGGTTTAGAAGGTAGGACATATCAGTTTTCGGTACTCTACCAAGTGGTATCAAGTTTACTGAAGGCAAGATATTGTGTTTGTGTAGTGGTGTAGCTGCTGAGTACTTATTTAGCCTAGAGCCAGGACCACCACTGTTCTTTACAGCCACAATCCCTGCTACATATTTTTCTTCCTATCTATAATCCATACTACAAGATACAGGTGAGAAAAGACCCTTCCAGAAAAGCAGTTATTGAGTCTAATGTTAGATGAAGAAAGTCTTTTTAACCAACTCACAGAACCAATGTGATCAACTTGGATTACATAACCAAAGAAGAGCCATTTTGACCAATCAAAGTCATTTGTTTGTACCAATCACAGCCTTACCATTTAGCACCCTATCACCGAAGTTTCACTACCAGTGGAAAAATGTCATCCTTCCGGCCAAGATATAAATGATTCATCCAGGTTTATTACAGAAAAATCTGATACAAGCTATTTTCAACAGCCCAGATTGAGGATTTTTCTTTAGGATTCTGGATAGGACAACAGTCTTTCAGGATGGTTTTAAGGTGTCTGTGAATGTTTAAGATGCCTTGTCCTTGCATAATGGTGATACTAGTGGCCATTGGACTCATAGTCTCTTTGCTGAACGAAGCCTGAATGCTTGTGAGACTGGATTCAAAAGGGACTGAATCAACTGGATTTAATAGCTGCATATCATCTTTGCTTATTTACAGAAAAATTAACAAAAGAAGTAACTATAATATATATTTCAAGACGTTATCATTATCACAAATATACATTTCAACATATATTTTTATATATTTTAAAATTTATTGCCCGTGCAGTATTCAGGGAGAAGTGATTCTCTGGTCTACCTCTGTTACTGAAATATCCATTATTGTATTTTAATATCTTACAAAAATGTTTGCAAGATTGTATAATTTTAATTGTTTAAAAAGCAAGGCAACATTTGAAATATCACTACTTCAATACAAAAATACATAAATATAGAAATGCCAAGACCTGTACAGTGAATACATAACATATGCACACAATTATATCAACAAAACTTTACATTAAGTTTTTAAAAATTTAACATAAATAAAAAAGATTTGCTTTGGTTAATTTGGAGTAAAGTTCCCCCCAAACCATGCTCAATTGAAATTTCTTTCACCTCAGCCACTCTGCCTATCGATTTGATTGGATAGTATTTATCATACCCATGTCCTCTATAAAAGGAACTAACATTGATTCAACCTCATGCCAGGTCCATATCCATGGTCAGGCCTCGTTAGTATTATATTTTTCATATGCACAAGACTGTTTTCAAGGCTCTTAGTTGTCTAGGTGGGATGAAAAATGTGGGGAGAGAAAAGGCTGGACACAAATAATCAAGAAGGTAGATCTGTGCTAAGGATCTTCAAACTAATATGTTTACAAATGAAAAATGTTCTAAGATAGAGTATTTCTTGAAAGATGTAACATATGTAGAGGCAAAATAGATCTGTTTGCTTGGGGGAAAAACTGGGTAGTTTAGGGTGGTGACACATTGGTGGAATACCGTGAAAAGCCTGAAAAAGAAATGACTATGTTAATTATATACCCCTTTACTACACTGTATGCATCTTAATGTTTTGTAAGAATGGGACAATCAAGGCACTGGATCATAGAATAATATAAGTGGAAAATATCGGACTATATACTATCTCGAGGTGAGGTGAAAATTGTTACTACTATCTAAGTAACAGGTAATATTGAGTTAGTCCTGGACCTGGTCAGTCAGAGCATGGAGACTAAACAGGGTTGAGATATATTTCTAGGTTAAAATTTACAAATAAGAATGAGTGACTCTTGATGTAAAAGCAAGTGACAAAAGCAGTCCAATTAAAGGTATTCTGGTAAATAAAAAGAAAATTGGGAAAATAAGAAG